>NW_027474890.1:0-24100 GCF_050947335.1 Megachile rotundata | reverse complement strand
ATAGAACGACAATTACTATACTTATTACTGTTATTATTATCAATCTAACTCATATTATTAGCCATATTATGCTTATATTATCGATAGAACGACAATTACTATACTTATTACTGTTATTATTATCAATCTAACTCATATTATTAGCCATATTATGCTTAAATGATCGATAGAACGACAATTACTATACTTATTACTGTTATTATTATCAATCTAACTCATATTATTAGCCATATTATGCTTAAATGATCGATAGAACTACAATTACTATACTCATTACTCTTATTATTATCAATCTAACTCATATTATTAGCCATATTATGCTTATATGATCGATAGAACGAGAATTACTATACTCACTACTCTTAGTATTATCAATCTAACTCATATTATTAGCCATATTATGGTTATATTATCGATAGAACGACAATTACTATACTTATTACTCTTATTATTATCAATCTAACTCATATTATTAACCATATTATGCAGATATGATCGACAGAACTACAATTACTATACTCATTACTCTTATTATTATCAATCTAACTCATATTATTACCCATATTATGCTTAAATGATCGATAGAACGACAATTACTATACCTATTACTGTTATTATTATCAATCTAACTCATATTATTAGCCATATTATGCTTAAATGATCGATAGAACCACAATTACTATACTCATTACTCTTATTATTATCAATCTAACGCATATTATTAGCCATTTTATGCTTATATGATCGATAGAACGACAATTACTATACCTATTACACTTATTATTATCACTCTAACTCATATTATTAGCCATATTATGCTTGTATGATCGAGAGAACGACAATTACTATACTTATTACTCTTATTATTATCAATCTAACTCATATTATTAGCCATATTATGCTTATATTATCGATAGAACGACAATTACTATACTTATTACTGTTATTATTATGAATCTAACTCATATTATTAGCCATATTATGCTTATATGATCGATAGAACGAGAATTACTATACTCACTACTCTTAGTATTATCACTCTAACTCATATTATTAGCCATATTATGCTTGTATGATCGAGAGAACGACAATTACTATACTTATTACTCTTATTATTATCAATCTAACTCATATTATTAGCCATATTATGCTTAAATGATCGATAGAACTACAATTACCATACTCATTACTCTTATTATTATCAATCTAACTCATATTATTAGCCATATTATGCTTATATGATCGATAGAACGAGAATTACTATACTCACTACTCTTAGTATTATCAATCTAACTCATATTATTAGCCATATTATGCTTATATTATCGATAGAACGACAATTACTATACTTATTACTGTTATTATTATCAATCTAACTCATATTATTAGCCATATTATGCTTATATTATCGATAGAACGACAATTACTATACTTATTACTGTTATTATTATCAATCTAACTCATATTATTAGCCATATTATGCTTAAATGATCGATAGAACGAGAATTACTATACTCACTACTCTTAGTATTATCAATCTAACTCATATTATTAGCCATATTATGCTTATATGATCGATAGAACGACAATTACTATACTTATTACTCTTATTATTATCAATCTAACTCATATTATTAGCCATATTATGCTTAAATGATCGATAGAACGAGAATTACTATACTCACTACTCTTAGTATTATCAATCTAACTCATATTATTAGCCATATTATGCTTATATGATCGATAGAACGACAATTACTATACTTATTACTCTTATTATTATCAATCTAACTCATATTATTAGCCATATTATGCTTATATGATCGATAGAACCACAATTACTGTACTCATTACTCTTATTATTATCAATCTAACGCATATTATTAGCCATATTATGCTTATATGATCGATAGAACGACAATTACTATACTTATTACACTTATTATTATCAATGTAACTCATATTACTAGCCATACTATGCTTATATGATCGATAGAACGACAATTACTATACTCACTACTCTTAGTATTATCAATCTAACTCATATTATTAGCCATATTATGGTTATATTATCGATAGAACGACAATTACTATACTTATTACTGTTATTATTATCAATCTAACTCATATTATTAGCCATATTATGCTTATATGATCGATAGAATGAGAATTACTATACTCACTACTCTTAGTATTATCACTCTAACTCATATTATTAGCCATATTATGCTTGTATGATCGAGGAGAACGACAATTACTATACTTATTACTCTTATTATTATCAATCTAACTCATATTATTAGCCATATTATGCTTAAATGATCGATAGAACGACAATTACTATACCTATTACTGTTATTATTATCAATCTAACTCATATTATTAGCCATATTGTGCTTAAATGATCGATAGAACCACAATTACTATACTCATTACTCTTATTATTATCAATCTAACGCATATTATTAGCCATTTTATGCTTATATGATCGATAGAACGACAATTACTATACTTATTACACTTATTATTATCAATGTAACTCATATTACTAGCCATATTATGCTTATATGATCGATAGAACGACAATTACTATACTCACTACTCTTAGTATTATCAATCTAACTCATATTATTAGCCATATTATGGTTATATTATCGATAGAACGACAATTACTATACTTATTACTGTTATTATTATCAATCTAACTCATATTATTAGCCATATTATGCTTAAATGATCGATAGAACTACAATTACTATACTCATTACTCTTATTATTATCAATCTAACTCATATTATTAGCCATATTATGCTTATATGATCGATAGAACGAGAATTACTATACTCACTACTCTTAGTATTATCAATCTAACTCATATTATTAGCCATATTATGGTTATATTATCGATAGAACGACAATTACTATACTTATTACTCTTATTATTATCAATCTAACTCATATTATTAACCATATTATGCAGATATGATCGAGAGAACGACAATTACTATACTTATTACTCTTATTATTATCAATCTAACTCATATTATTAGCCATATTATGCTTAAATGATCGATAGAACGACAATTACTATACCTATTACTGTTATTATTATCAATCTAACTCATATTATTAGCCATAATGTGCTTAAATGATCGATAGAACCACAATTACTATACTCATTACTCTTATTATTATCAATCTAACGCATATTATTAGCCATTTTATGCTTATATGATCGATAGAACGACAATTACTATACTTATTACACTTATTATTATCAATGTAACTCATATTACTAGCCATATTATGCTTATATGATCGATAGAACGACAATTACTATACTCACTACTCTTAGTATTATCAATCTAACTCATATTATTAGCCATATTATGGTTATATTATCGATAGAACGACAATTACTATACTTATTACTGTTATTATTATCAATCTAACTCATATTATTAGCCATATTATGCTTATATTATCGATAGAACGACAATTACTATACTTATTACTGTTATTATTATCAATCTAACTCATATTATTAGCCATATTATGCTTATATGATCGATAGAATGAGAATTACTATACTCACTACTCTTAGTATTATCACTCTAACTCATATTATTAGCCATATTATGCTTGTATGATCGAGAGAACGACAATTACTATACTTATTACTCTTATTATTATCAATCTAACTCATATTATTAGCCATATTATGCTTAAATGATCGATAGAACTACAATTACCATACTCATTACTCTTATTATTATCAATCTAACTCATATTATTAGCCATATTATGCTTATATGATCGATAGAACGACAATTACTATACTCACTACTCTTAGTATTATCAATCTAACTCATATTATTAGCCATATTATGGTTATATTATCGATAGAACGACAATTACTATACTTATTACTGTTATTATTATCAATCTAACTCATATTATTAGCCATATTATGCTTAAATGATCGATAGAACTACAATTACTATACTCATTACTCTTATTATTATCAATCTAACTCATATTATTAGCCATATTATGCTTATATGATCGATAGAACGAGAATTACTGTACTCACTACTCTTAGTATTATCAATCTAACTCATATTATTAGCCATATTATGGTTATATTATCGATAGAACGACAATTACTATACTTATTACTCTTATTATTATCAATCTAACTCATATTATTAACCATATTATGCAGATATGATCGAGAGAACGACAATTACTATACTTATTACTCTTATTATTATCAATCTAACTCATATTATTAGCCATATTATGCTTAAATGATCGATAGAACGACAATTACTATACCTATTACTGTTATTATTATCAATCTAACTCATATTATTAGCCATAATGTGCTTAAATGATCGATAGAACCACAATTACTATACTCATTACTCTTATTATTATCAATCTAACGCATATTATTAGCCATTTTATGCTTATATGATCGATAGAACGACAATTACTATACTTATTACACTTATTATTATCAATGTAACTCATATTACTAGCCATATTATGCTTATATGATCGATAGAACGACAATTACTATACTCACTACTCTTAGTATTATCAATCTAACTCATATTATTAGCCATATTATGGTTATATTATCGATAGAACGACAATTACTATACTTATTACTGTTATTATTATCAATCTAACTCATATTATTAGCCATATTATGCTTATATTATCGATAGAACGACAATTACTATACTTATTACTGTTATTATTATCAATCTAACTCATATTATTAGCCATATTATGCTTATATGATCGATAGAATGAGAATTACTATACTCACTACTCTTAGTATTATCACTCTAACTCATATTATTAGCCATATTATGCTTGTATGATCGAGAGAACGACAATTACTATACTTATTACTCTTATTATTATCAATCTAACTCATATTATTAGCCATATTATGCTTAAATGATCGATAGAACTACAATTACCATACTCATTACTCTTATTATTATCAATCTAACTCATATTATTAGCCATATTATGCTTATATGATCGATAGAACGAGAATTACTATACTCACTACTCTTAGTATTATCAATCTAACTCATATTATTAGCCATATTATGCTTATATTATCGATAGAACGACAATTACTATACTTATTACTGTTATTATTATCAATCTAACTCATATTATTAGCCATATTATGCTTATATTATCGATAGAACGACAATTACTATACTTATTACTGTTATTATTATCAATCTAACTCATATTATTAGCCATATTATGCTTAAATGATCGATAGAACGAGAATTACTATACTCACTACTCTTAGTATTATCAATCTAACTCATATTATTAGCCATATTATGCTTATATAATCGATAGAACGCCAATTACTATACTTATTACTCTTATTATTATCAATCTAACTCATATTATTAGCCATATTATGCTTAAATGATCGATAGAACGAGAATTACTATACTCACTACTCTTAGTATTATCAATCTAACTCATATTATTAGCCATATTATGCTTATATGATCGATAGAACGACAATTACTATACTTATTACTCTTATTATTATCAATCTAACTCATATTATTAGCCATATTATGCTTATATGATCGATAGAACCACAATTACTGTACTCATTACTCTTATTATTATCAATCTAACGCATATTATTAGCCATATTATGCTTATATGATCGATAGAACGACAATTACTATACTTATTACGCTTATTATTATCAATGTAACTCATATTACTAGCCATACTATGCTTATATGATCGATAGAACGACAATTACTATACTCACTACTCTTAGTATTATCAATCTAACTCATATTATTAGCCATATTATGGTTATATTATCGATAGAACGACAATTACTATACTTATTACTGTTATTATTATCAATCTAACTCATATTATTAGCCATATTATGCTTATATTATCGATAGAACGACAATTACTATACTTATTACTGTTATTATTATCAATCTAACTCATATTATTAGCCATATTATGCTTATATGATCGATAGAATGAGAATTACTATACTCACTACTCTTAGTATTATCACTCTAACTCATATTATTAGCCATATTATGCTTGTATGATCGAGAGAACGACAATTACTATACTTATTACTCTTATTATTATCAATCTAACTCATATTATTAGCCATATTATGCTTAAATGATCGATAGAACGACAATTACTATACCTATTACTGTTATTATTATCAATCTAACTCATATTATTAGCCATATTGTGCTTAAATGATCGATAGAACCACAATTACTATACTCATTACTCTTATTATTATCAATCTAACGCATATTATTAGCCATTTTATGCTTATATGATCGATAGAACGACAATTACTATACTTATTACACTTATTATTATCAATGTAACTCATATTACTAGCCATATTATGCTTATATGATCGATAGAACGACAATTACTATACTCACTACTCTTAGTATTATCAATCTAACTCATATTATTAGCCATATTATGGTTATATTATCGATAGAACGACAATTATTATACTTATTACTGTTATTATTATCAATCTAACTCATATTATTAGCCATATTATGCTTAAATGATCGATAGAACTACAATTACTATACTCATTACTCTTATTATTATCAATCTAACTCATATTATTAGCCATATTATGCTTATATGATCGATAGAACGAGAATTACTATACTCACTACTCTTAGTATTATCAATCTAACTCATATTATTAGCCATATTATGGTTATATTATCGATAGAACGACAATTACTATACTTATTACTCTTATTATTATCAATCTAACTCATATTATTAACCATATTATGCAGATATGATCGACAGAACTACAATTACTATACTCATTACTCTTATTATTATCAATCTAACTCATATTATTACCCATATTATGCTTAAATGATCGATAGAACGACAATTACTATACCTATTACTGTTATTATTATCAATCTAACTCATATTATTAGCCATATTATGCTTAAATGATCGATAGAACCACAATTACTATACTCATTACTCTTATTATTATCAATCTAATGCATATTATTAGCCATTTTATGCTTATATGATCGATAGAACGACAATTACTATACTTATTACACTTATTATTATCACTCTAACTCATATTATTAGCCATATTATGCTTGTATGATCGAGAGAACGACAATTACTATACTTATTACTCTTATTATTATCAATCTAACTCATATTATTAGCCATATTATGCTTATATTATCGATAGAACGACAATTACTATACTTATTACTGTTATTATTATGAATCTAACTCATATTATTAGCCATATTATGCTTATATGATCGATAGAACGAGAATTACTATACTCACTACTCTTAGTATTATCACTCTAACTCATATTATTAGCCATATTATGCTTGTATGATCGAGAGAACGACAATTACTATACTTATTACTCTTATTATTATCAATCTAACTCATATTATTAGCCATATTATGCTTAAATGATCGATAGAACTACAATTACCATACTCATTACTCTTATTATTATCAATCTAACTCATATTATTAGCCATATTATGCTTATATGATCGATAGAACGAGAATTACTATACTCACTACTCTTAGTATTATCAATCTAACTCATATTATTAGCCATATTATGCTTATATTATCGATAGAACGACAATTACTATACTTATTACTGTTATTATTATCAATCTAACTCATATTATTAGCCATATTATGCTTATATTATCGATAGAACGACAATTACTATACTTATTACTGTTATTATTATCAATCTAACTCATATTATTAGCCATATTATGCTTAAATGATCGATAGAACGAGAATTACTATACTCACTACTCTTAGTATTATCAATTTAACTCATATTATTAGCCATATTATGCTTATATGATCGATAGAACGACAATTACTATACTTATTACTCTTATTATTATCAATCTAACTCATATTATTAGCCATATTATGCTTAAATGATCGATAGAACGAGAATTACTATACTCACTACTCTTAGTATTATCAATCTAACTCATATTATTAGCCATATTATGCTTATATGATCGATAGAACGACAATTACTATACTTATTACTCTTATTATTGTCAATCTAACTCATATTATTAGCCATATTATGCTTATATGATCGATAGAACCACAATTACTGTACTCATTACTCTTATTATTATCAATCTAACGCATATTATTAGCCATATTATGCTTATATGATCGATAGAACGACAATTACTATACTTATTACACTTATTATTATCAATGTAACTCATATTACTAGCCATACTATGCTTATATGATCGATAGAACGACAATTACTATACTCACTACTCTTAGTATTATCAATCTAACTCATATTATTAGCCATATTATGGTTATATTATCGATAGAACGACAATTACCATACTTATTACTGTTATTATTATCAATCTAACTCATATTATTAGCCATATTATGCTTATATTATCGATAGAACGACAATTACTATACTTATTACTGTTATTATTATCAATCTAACTCATATTATTAGCCATATTATGCTTATATGATCGATAGAATGAGAATTACTATACTCACTACTCTTAGTATTATCACTCTAACTCATATTATTAGCCATATTATGCTTGTATGATCGAGAGAACGACAATTACTATACTTATTACTCTTATTATTATCAATCTAACTCATATTATTAGCCATATTATGCTTAAATGATCGATAGAACGACAATTACTATACCTATTACTGTTATTATTATCAATCTAACTCATATTATTAGCCATATTGTGCTTAAATGATCGATAGAACCACAATTACTATACTCATTACTCTTATTATTATCAATCTAACGCATATTATTAGCCATTTTATGCTTATATGATCGATAGAACGACAATTACTATACTTATTACTGTTATTATTATCAATCTAACTCATATTATTAGCCATATTATGCTTAAATGATCGATAGAACTACAATTACTATACTCATTACTCTTATTATTATCAATCTAACTCATTATATTAGCCATATTATGCTTATATGATCGATAGAACGAGAATTACTATACTCACTACTCTTAGTATTATCAATCTAACTCATATTATTAGCCATATTATGGTTATATTATCGATAGAACGACAATTACTATACTTATTACTCTTATTATTATCAATCTAACTCATATTATTAACCATATTATGCAGATATGATCGACAGAACTACAATTACTATACTCATTACTCTTATTATTATCAATCTAACTCATATTATTACCCATATTATGCTTAAATGATCGATAGAACGACAATTACTATACCTATTACTGTTATTATTATCAATCTAACTCATATTATTAGCCATATTATGCTTAAATGATCGATAGAACCACAATTACTATACTCATTACTCTTATTATTATCAATCTAACGCATATTATTAGCCATTTTATGCTTATATGATCGATAGAACGACAATTACTATACTTATTACACTTATTATTATCACTCTAACTCATATTATTAGCCATATTATGCTTGTATGATCGAGAGAACGACAATTACTATACTTATTACTCTTATTATTATCAATCTAACTCATATTATTAGCCATATTATGCTTATATTATCGATAGAACGACAATTACTATACTTATTACTGTTATTATTATGAATCTAACTCATATTATTAGCCATATTATGCTTATATGATCGATAGAATGAGAATTACTATACTCACTACTCCTAGTATTATCACTCTAACTCATATTATTAGCCTTATTATGCTTATATGATCGATAGAACGACAATTACTGTAGTTATTACTCTTATTATTATCAATCTAACTCGTATTATTAGCCATATTATGCTTATATGATCGATAGAACGACAATTACTATACTCACTACTCTTAGTATTATCAATCTAACTCATATTATTAGCCATATTATGGTTATATTATCGATAGAACGACAATTACTATACTTATTACTGTTATTATTATCAATCTAACTCATATTATTAGCCATATTATGCTTATATTATCGATAGAACGACAATTACTATACTTATTACTGTTATTATTATCAATCTAACTCATATTATTAGCCATATTATGCTTATATGATCGATAGAATGAGAATTACTATACTCACTACTCTTAGTATTATCACTCTAACTCATATTATTAGCCATATTATGCTTGTATGATCGAGAGAACGACAATTACTATACTTATTACTCTTATTATTATCAATCTAACTCATATTATTAGCCATATTATGCTTAAATGATCGATAGAACTACAATTACCATACTCATTACTCTTATTATTATCAATCTAACTCATATTATTAGCCATATTATGCTTATATGATCGATAGAACGAGAATTACTATACTCACTACTCTTAGTATTATCAATCTAACTCATATTATTAGCCATATTATGCTTATATTATCGATAGAACGACAATTACTATACTTATTACTGTTATTATTATCAATCTAACTCATATTATTAGCCATATTATGCTTAAATGATCGATAGAACGACAATTACTATACTTATTACTCTTATTATTATCAATCTAACTCGTATTATTAGCCATATTATGCTTATATGATCGATAGAACGACAAATACTATACTTATTACTCTTATTATTATCAATCTAACTCATATTATTAGCCATATTATGCTTATATGATCGATAGAACGACAATTACTATACTCACTACTCTTAGTATTATCAATCTAACTCATATTATTAGCCATATTATGCTTACATTATCGATAGAACGACAATTACTATACTTATTACTGTTATTATTATCAATCTAACTCATATTATTAGCCATATTATGCTTATATGATCGAGAGAACGACAATTACTATACTTATTACTCTTATTATTATCAATCTAACTCATATTATTAGCCTTATTATGCTTATATGATCGATAGAACGACAATTACTGTAGTTATTACTCTTATTATTATCAATCTAACTCATATTATTAGCTATATTATGCTTATATGATCGATAGAACGAGAATTACTATACTCACTACTCTTAGTATTATCAATCTAACTCATATTATTAGCCATATTATGCTTATATGATCGATAGAACGACAATTACTATACCTATTACTGTTATTATTATCAATCTAACTCATATTATTAGCCATATTGTGCTTAAATGATCGATAGAACCACAATTACTATACTCATTACTCTTATTATTATCAATCTAACGCATATTATTAGCCATTTTATGCTTATATGATCGATAGAACGACAATTACTATACTTATTACACTTATTATTATCAATGTAACTCATATTACTAGCCATATTATGCTTATATGATCGATAGAACGACAATTACTATACTCACTACTCTTAGTATTATCAATCTAACTCATATTATTAGCCATATTATGGTTATATTATCGATAGAACGACAATTACTATACTTATTACTGTTATTATTATCAATCTAACTCATATTATTAGCCATATTATGCTTAAATGATCGATAGAACTACAATTACTATACTCATTACTCTTATTATTATCAATCTAACTCATATTATTAGCCATATTATGCTTATATGATCGATAGAACGAGAATTACTATACTCACTACTCTTAGTATTATCAATCTAACTCATATTATTAGCCATATTATGGTTATATTATCGATAGAACGACAATTACTATACTTATTACTCTTATTATTATCAATCTAACTCATATTATTAACCATATTATGCAGATATGATCGACAGAACTACAATTACTATACTCATTACTCTTATTATTATCAATCTAACTCATATTATTACCCATATTATGCTTAAATGATCGATAGAACGACAATTACTATACCTATTACTGTTATTATTATCAATCTAACTCATATTATTAGCCATATTATGCTTAAATGATCGATAGAACCACAATTACTATACTCATTACTCTTATTATTATCAATCTAACGCATATTATTAGCCATTTTATGCTTATATGATCGATAGAACGACAATTACTATACTTATTACACTTATTATTATCACTCTAACTCATATTATTAGCCATATTATGCTTGTATGATCGAGAGAACGACAATTACTATACTTATTACTCTTATTATTATCAATCTAACTCATATTATTAGCCATATTATGCTTATATTATCGATAGAACGACAATTACTATACTTATTACTGTTATTATTATGAATCTAACTCATATTATTAGCCATATTATGCTTATATGATCGATAGAATGAGAATTACTATACTCACTACTCCTAGTATTATCACTCTAACTCATATTATTAGCCTTATTATGCTTATATGATCGATAGAACGACAATTACTGTAGTTATTACTCTTATTATTATCAATCTAACTCGTATTATTAGCCATATTATGCTTATATGATCGATAGAACGACAAATACTATACTTATTACTCTTATTATTATCAATCTAACTCTTATTATTAGCCATATTATGCTTATATGATCGATAGAACGACAATTACTATACTCACTACTCTTAGTATTATCAATCTAACTCATATTATTAGCCATATTATGCTTATATTATCGATAGAACGACAATTACTATACTTATTACTGTTATTATTATCAATCTAACTCATATTATTGGCCATATTATGGTTATATTATCGATAGAACGACAATTACTATACTTATTACTCTTATTATTATCAATCTAACTCGTATTATTAGCCATATTATGCTTATATGATCGATAGAACTACAATTTCTATACTCATTACTCTTATTATTATCAATCTAACTCATATTATTACCCATATTATGCTTATATGATCGATAGAACGACAATTACTATACCTATTACTGTTATTATTATCAATCTAACTCATATTATTAGCCATATTATGCTTAAATGATCGATAGAACCACAATTACTATACTCATTACTCTTATTATTATCAATCTAACGCATATTATTAGCCATATTATGCTTATATGATCGATAGAACGACAATTACTATACTTATTACACTTATTATTATCAATGTAACTCATATTACTAGCCATACTATGCTTATATGATCGATAGAACGACAATTACTATACTCACTACTCTTAGTATTATCAATCTAACTCATATTATTAGCCATATTATGGTTATATTATCGATAGAACGACAATTACCATACTTATTACTGTTATTATTATCAATCTAACTCATATTATTAGCCATATTATGCTTATATTATCGATAGAACGACAATTACTATACTTATTACTGTTATTATTATCAATCTAACTCATATTATTAGCCATATTATGCTTATATGATCGATAGAATGAGAATTACTATACTCACTACTCTTAGTATTATCACTCTAACTCATATTATTAGCCATATTATGCTTGTATGATCGAGAGAACGACAATTACTATACTTATTACTCTTATTATTATCAATCTAACTCATATTATTAGCCATATTATGCTTAAATGATCGATAGAACGACAATTACTATACCTATTACTGTTCTTATTATCAATCTAACTCATATTATTAGCCATATTATGCTTATATGATCGATAGAACGACAATTACTATACTTATTACTCTTATTATTATCAATCTAACTCATATTATTAGCCATATTATGCTTAAATGATCGATAGAACGAGAATTACTATACTCACTACTCTTAGTATTATCAATCTAACTCATATTATTAGCCATATTATGCTTATATGATCGATAGAACGACAATTACTATACTTATTACTCTTATTATTGTCAATCTAACTCATATTATTAGCCATATTATGCTTATATGATCGATAGAACCACAATTACTGTACTCATTACTCTTATTATTATCAATCTAACGCATATTATTAGCCATATTATGCTTATATGATCGATAGAACGACAATTACTATACTTATTACACTTATTATTATCAATGTAACTCATATTACTAGCCATACTATGCTTATATGATCGATAGAACGACAATTACTATACTCACTACTCTTAGTATTATCAATCTAACTCATATTATTAGCCATATTATGGTTATATTATCGATAGAACGACAATTACCATACTTATTACTGTTATTATTATCAATCTAACTCATATTATTAGCCATATTATGCTTATATTAGCGATAGAACGACAATTACTATACTTATTACTGTTATTATTATCAATCTAACTCATATTATTAGCCATATTATGCTTATATGATCGATAGAATGAGAATTACTATACTCACTACTCTTAGTATTATCACTCTAACTCATATTATTAGCCATATTATGCTTGTATGATCGAGAGAACGACAATTACTATACTTATTACTCTTATTATTATCAATCTAACTCATATTATTAGCCATATTATGCTTAAATGATCGATAGAACGACAATTACTATACCTATTACTGTTATTATTATCAATCTAACTCATATTATTAGCCATATTGTGCTTAAATGATCGATAGAACCACAATTACTATACTCATTACTCTTATTATTATCAATCTAACGCATATTATTAGCCATTTTATGCTTATATGATCGATAGAACGACAATTACTATACTTATTACTGTTATTATTATCAATCTAACTCATATTATTAGCCATATTATGCTTAAATGATCGATAGAACTACAATTACTATACTCATTACTCTTATTATTATCAATCTAACTCATTATATTAGCCATATTATGCTTATATGATCGATAGAACGAGAATTACTATACTCACTACTCTTAGTATTATCAATCTAACTCATATTATTAGCCATATTATGGTTATATTATCGATAGAACGACAATTACTATACTTATTACTCTTATTATTATCAATCTAACTCATATTATTAACCATATTATGCAGATATGATCGACAGAACTACAATTACTATACTCATTACTCTTATTATTATCAATCTAACTCATATTATTACCCATATTATGCTTAAATGATCGATAGAACGACAATTACTATACCTATTACTGTTATTATTATCAATCTAACTCATATTATTAGCCATATTATGCTTAAATGATCGATAGAACCACAATTACTATACTCATTACTCTTATTATTATCAATCTAACGCATATTATTAGCCATTTTATGCTTATATGATCGATAGAACGACAATTACTATACTTATTACACTTATTATTATCACTCTAACTCATATTATTAGCCATATTATGCTTGTATGATCGAGAGAACGACAATTACTATACTTATTACTCTTATTATTATCAATCTAACTCATATTATTAGCCATATTATGCTTATATTATCGATAGAACGACAATTACTATACTTATTACTGTTATTATTATGAATCTAACTCATATTATTAGCCATATTATGCTTATATGATCGATAGAATGAGAATTACTATACTCACTACTCCTAGTATTATCACTCTAACTCATATTATTAGCCTTATTATGCTTATATGATCGATAGAACGACAATTACTGTAGTTATTACTCTTATTATTATCAATCTAACTCGTATTATTAGCCATATTATGCTTATATGATCGATAGAACGACAATTACTATACTCACTACTCTTAGTATTATCAATCTAACTCATATTATTAGCCATATTATGGTTATATTATCGATAGAACGACAATTACTATACTTATTACTGTTATTATTATCAATCTAACTCATATTATTAGCCATATTATGCTTATATTATCGATAGAACGACAATTACTATACTTATTACTGTTATTATTATCAATCTAACTCATATTATTAGCCATATTATGCTTATATGATCGATAGAATGAGAATTACTATACTCACTACTCTTAGTATTATCACTCTAACTCATATTATTAGCCATATTATGCTTGTATGATCGAGAGAACGACAATTACTATACTTATTACTCTTATTATTATCAATCTAACTCATATTATTAGCCATATTATGCTTAAATGATCGATAGAACTACAATTACCATACTCATTACTCTTATTATTATCAATCTAACTCATATTATTAGCCATATTATGCTTATATGATCGATAGAACGAGAATTACTATACTCACTACTCTTAGTATTATCAATCTAACTCATATTATTAGCCATATTATGCTTATATTATCGATAGAACGACAATTACTATACTTATTACTGTTATTATTATCAATCTAACTCATATTATTAGCCATATTATGCTTAAATGATCGATAGAACGACAATTACTATACTTATTACTCTTATTATTATCAATCTAACTCGTATTATTAGCCATATTATGCTTATATGATCGATAGAACGACAAATACTATACTTATTACTCTTATTATTATCAATCTAACTCATATTATTAGCCATATTATGCTTATATGATCGATAGAACGACAATTACTATACTCACTACTCTTAGTATTATCAATCTAACTCATATTATTAGCCATATTATGCTTACATTATCGATAGAACGACAATTACTATACTTATTACTGTTATTATTATCAATCTAACTCATATTATTAGCCATATTATGCTTATATGATCGAGAGAACGACAATTACTATACTTATTACTCTTATTATTATCAATCTAACTCATATTATTAGCCTTATTATGCTTATATGATCGATAGAACGACAATTACTGTAGTTATTACTCTTATTATTATCAATCTAACTCATATTATTAGCTATATTATGCTTATATGATCGATAGAACGAGAATTACTATACTCACTACTCTTAGTATTATCAATCTAACTCATATTATTAGCCATATTATGCTTATATGATCGATAGAACGACAATTACTATACCTATTACTGTTATTATTATCAATCTAACTCATATTATTAGCCATATTGTGCTTAAATGATCGATAGAACCACAATTACTATACTCATTACTCTTATTATTATCAATCTAACGCATATTATTAGCCATTTTATGCTTATATGATCGATAGAACGACAATTACTATACTTATTACACTTATTATTATCAATGTAACTCATATTACTAGCCATATTATGCTTATATGATCGATAGAACGACAATTACTATACTCACTACTCTTAGTATTATCAATCTAACTCATATTATTAGCCATATTATGGTTATATTATCGATAGAACGACAATTACTATACTTATTACTGTTATTATTATCAATCTAACTCATATTATTAGCCATATTATGCTTAAATGATCGATAGAACTACAATTACTATACTCATTACTCTTATTATTATCAATCTAACTCATATTATTAGCCATATTATGCTTATATGATCGATAGAACGAGAATTACTATACTCACTACTCTTAGTATTATCAATCTAACTCATATTATTAGCCATATTATGGTTATATTATCGATAGAACGACAATTACTATACTTATTACTCTTATTATTATCAATCTAACTCATATTATTAACCATATTATGCAGATATGATCGACAGAACTACAATTACTATACTCATTACTCTTATTATTATCAATCTAACTCATATTATTACCCATATTATGCTTAAATGATCGATAGAACGACAATTACTATACCTATTACTGTTATTATTATCAATCTAACTCATATTATTAGCCATATTATGCTTAAATGATCGATAGAACCACAATTACTATACTCATTACTCTTATTATTATCAATCTAACGCATATTATTAGCCATTTTATGCTTATATGATCGATAGAACGACAATTACTATACTTATTACACTTATTATTATCACTCTAACTCATATTATTAGCCATATTATGCTTGTATGATCGAGAGAACGACAATTACTATACTTATTACTCTTATTATTATCAATCTAACTCATATTATTAGCCATATTATGCTTATATTATCGATAGAACGACAATTACTATACTTATTACTGTTATTATTATGAATCTAACTCATATTATTAGCCATATTATGCTTATATGATCGATAGAATGAGAATTACTATACTCACTACTCCTAGTATTATCACTCTAACTCATATTATTAGCCTTATTATGCTTATATGATCGATAGAACGACAATTACTGTAGTTATTACTCTTATTATTATCAATCTAACTCGTATTATTAGCCATATTATGCTTATATGATCGATAGAACGACAAATACTATACTTATTACTCTTATTATTATCAATCTAACTCTTATTATTAGCCATATTATGCTTATATGATCGATAGAACGACAATTACTATACTCACTACTCTTAGTATTATCAATCTAACTCATATTATTAGCCATATTATGCTTATATTATCGATAGAACGACAATTACTATACTTATTACTGTTATTATTATCAATCTAACTCATATTATTGGCCATATTATGGTTATATTATCGATAGAACGACAATTACTATACTTATTACTCTTATTATTATCAATCTAACTCGTATTATTAGCCATATTATGCTTATATGATCGATAGAACTACAATTTCTATACTCATTACTCTTATTATTATCAATCTAACTCATATTATTACCCATATTATGCTTATATGATCGATAGAACGACAATTACTATACCTATTACTGTTATTATTATCAATCTAACTCATATTATTAGCCATATTATGCTTAAATGATCGATAGAACCACAATTACTATACTCATTACTCTTATTATTATCAATCTAACGCATATTATTAGCCATATTATGCTTATATGATCGATAGAACGACAATTACTATACTTATTACACTTATTATTATCAATGTAACTCATATTACTAGCCATATTATGCTTATATGATCGATAGAACGACAATTACTATACTCACTACTCTTAGTATTATCAATCTAACTCATATTATTAGCCATATTATGGTTATATTATCGATAGAACGACAATTACTATACTTATTACTGTTATTATTATCAATCTAACTCATATTATTAGCCATATTATGCTTATATTATCGATAGAACGACAATTACTATACTTATTACTGTTATTATTATCAATCTAACTCATATTATTAGCCATATTATGCTTATATGATCGATAGAATGAGAATTACTATACTCACTACTCTTAGTATTATCACTCTAACTCATATTATTAGCCATATTATGCTTGTATGATCGAGAGAACGACAATTACTATACTTATTACTCTTATTATTATCAATCTAACTCATATTATTAGCCATATTATGCTTAAATGATCGATAGAACTACAATTACCATACTCATTACTCTTATTATTATCAATCTAACTCATATTATTAGCCATATTATGCTTATATGATCGATAGAACGAGAATTACTATACTCACTACTCTTAGTATTATCAATCTAACTCATATTATTAGCCATATTATGCTTATATTATCGATAGAACGACAATTACTATACTTATTACTGTTATTATTATCAATCTAACTCATATTATTAGCCATATTATGCTTAAATGATCGATAGAACGACAATTACTATACTTATTACTCTTATTATTATCAATCTAACTCGTATTATTAGCCATATTATGCTTATATGATCGATAGAACGACAAATACTATACTTATTACTCTTATTATTATCAATCTAACTCATATTATTAGCCATATTATGCTTATATGATCGATAGAACGACAATTACTATACTCACTACTCTTAGTATTATCAATCTAACTCATATTATTAGCCATATTATGCTTATATTATCGATAGAACGACAATTACTATACTTATTACTGTTATTATTATCAATCTAACTCATATTATTAGCCATATTATGCTTATATGATCGAGAGAACGACAATTACTATACTTATTACTCTTATTATTATCAATCTAACTCATATTATTAGCCTTATTATGCTTATATGATCGATAGAACGACAATTACTGTAGTTATTACTCTTATTATTATCATCTAACTCATATTATTAGCTATATTATGCTTATATGATCGATAGAACGAGAATTACTATACTCACTACTCTTAGTATTATCAATCTAACTCATATTATTAGCCATATTATGCTTATATGATCGATAGAACGACAATTACTATACTTATTACTCTTATTATTATCAATCTAACTCATATTATTAGCCATATTATGCTTATATGATCGATAGAACCACAATTACTATACTCATTACTCTTATTATTATCAATCTAACGCATATTATTAGCCATATTATGCTTATATGATCGATAGAACGACAATTACTATACTTATTACACTTATTATTATCAATGTAACTCATATTACTAGCCATATTATGCTTATATGATCGATAGAACGAGAATTACTATACTCACTACTCTTAGTATTATCAATCTAACTCATATTATTAGCCATATTATGGTTATATTATCGATAGAACGACAATTACTATACTTATTACTCTTATTATTATCAATCTAACTCATATTACTAGCCATATTATGCTTATATGATCGATAGAACCACAATTACTATACTCATTACTCTTATTATTATCAATCTAACGCATATTATTAGCCATATTATGCTTATGTGATCGATAGAACGACAATTACTATACTTATTACACTTATTATTATCAATGTAACTCATATTACTAGCCATATTATGCTTATATGATCGATAGAACGACAATTACTATACTCACTACTCTAGTATTATCAATCTAACTCATATTATTAGCCATATTCTGGTTATATTATCGATAGAACGACAATTACTATACTTATTACACTTATTATTATCAATGTAACTCATATTACTAGCCATATTATGCTTATATGATCGATAGAGCGACAATTACTATACTCACTACTCTTAGTATTATCAATCTAACTCATATTATTAGCCATACTATGGTTATATTATCGATAGAACGACAATTACTATACTTATTACTGTTATTATTATCAATCTAACTCATATTATTGGCCATATTATGGTTATATTATCGATAGAACGACAATTACTATACTTATTACTCTTATTATTATCAATCTAACTCGTATTATTAGCCATATTATGCTTATATGATCGATAGAACTACAATTTCTATACTCATTACTCTTATTATTATCATCTAACTCATATTATTACCCATATTATGCTTATATGATCGATAGAACGACAATTACTATACCTATTACTGTTATTATTATCAATCTAACTCATATTATTAGCCATATTATGCTTAAATGATCGATAGAACCACAATTACTATACTCATTACTCTTATTATTATCAATCTAACGCATATTATTAGCCATATTATGCTTATATGATCGATAGAACGACAATTACTATACTTATTACACTTATTATTATCAATGTAACTCATATTACTAGCCATACTATGCTTATATGATCGATAGAACGACAATTACTATACTCACTACTCTTAGTATTATCAATCTAACTCATATTATTAGCCATATTATGGTTATATTATCGATAGAACGACAATTACCATACTTATTACTGTTATTATTATCAATCTAACTCATATTATTAGCCATATTATGCTTATATTATCGATAGAACGACAATTACTATACTTATTACTGTTATTATTATCAATCTAACTCATATTATTAGCCATATTATGCTTATATGATCGATAGAATGAGAATTACTATACTCACTACTCTTAGTATTATCACTCTAACTCATATTATTAGCCATATTATGCTTGTATGATCGAGAGAACGACAATTACTATACTTATTACTCTTATTATTATCAATCTAACTCATATTATTAGCCATATTATGCTTAAATGATCGATAGAACGACAATTACTATACCTATTACTGTTATTATTATCAATCTAACTCATATTATTAGCCATATTATGCTTATATGATCGATAGAACGACAATTACTATACTTATTACTCTTATTATTATCAATCTAACTCATATTATTAGCCATATTATGCTTAAATGATCGATAGAACGAGAATTACTATACTCACTACTCTTAGTATTATCAATCTAACTCATATTATTAGCCATATTATGCTTATATGATCGATAGAACGACAATTACTATACTTATTACTCTTATTATTGTCAATCTAACTCATATTATTAGCCATATTATGCTTATATGATCGATAGAACCACAATTACTGTACTCATTACTCTTATTATTATCAATCTAACGCATATTATTAGCCATATTATGCTTATATGATCGATAGAACGACAATTACTATACTTATTACACTTATTATTATCAATGTAACTCATATTACTAGCCATACTATGCTTATATGATCGATAGAACGACAATTACTATACTCACTACTCTTAGTATTATCAATCTAACTCATATTATTAGCCATATTATGGTTATATTATCGATAGAACGACAATTACCATACTTATTACTGTTATTATTATCAATCTAACTCATATTATTAGCCATATTATGCTTATATTATCGATAGAACGACAATTACTATACTTATTACTGTTATTATTATCAATCTAACTCATATTATTAGCCATATTATGCTTATATGATCGATAGAATGAGAATTACTATACTCACTACTCTTAGTATTATCACTCTAACTCATATTATTAGCCATATTATGCTTGTATGATCGAGAGAACGACAATTACTATACTTATTACTCTTATTATTATCAATCTAACTCATATTATTAGCCATATTATGCTTAAATGATCGATAGAACGACAATTACTATACCTATTACTGTTATTATTATCAATCTAACTCATATTATTAGCCATATTGTGCTTAAATGATCGATAGAACCACAATTACTATACTCATTACTCTTATTATTATCAATCTAACGCATATTATTAGCCATTTTATGCTTATATGATCGATAGAACGACAATTACTATACTTATTACTGTTATTATTATCAATCTAACTCATATTATTAGCCATATTATGCTTAAATGATCGATAGAACTACAATTACTATACTCATTACTCTTATTATTATCAATCTAACTCATTATATTAGCCATATTATGCTTATATGATCGATAGAACGAGAATTACTATACTCACTACTCTTAGTATTATCAATCTAACTCATATTATTAGCCATATTATGGTTATATTATCGATAGAACGACAATTACTATACTTATTACTCTTATTATTATCAATCTAACTCATATTATTAACCATATTATGCAGATATGATCGACAGAACTACAATTACTATACTCATTACTCTTATTATTATCAATCTAACTCATATTATTACCCATATTATGCTTAAATGATCGATAGAACGACAATTACTATACCTATTACTGTTATTATTATCAATCTAACTCATATTATTAGCCATATTATGCTTAAATGATCGATAGAACCACAATTACTATACTCATTACTCTTATTATTATCAATCTAACGCATATTATTAGCCATTTTATGCTTATATGATCGATAGAACGACAATTACTATACTTATTACACTTATTATTATCACTCTAACTCATATTATTAGCCATATTATGCTTGTATGATCGAGAGAACGACAATTACTATACTTATTACTCTTATTATTATCAATCTAACTCATATTATTAGCCATATTATGCTTATATTATCGATAGAACGACAATTACTATACTTATTACTGTTATTATTATGAATCTAACTCATATTATTAGCCATATTATGCTTATATGATCGATAGAATGAGAATTACTATACTCACTACTCCTAGTATTATCACTCTAACTCATATTAGCTATTAGCCTTATTATGCTTATATGATCGATAGAACGACAATTACTGTAGTTATTACTCTTATTATTATCAATCTAACTCGTATTATTAGCCATATTATGCTTATATGATCGATAGAACGACAATTACTATACTCACTACTCTTAGTATTATCAATCTAACTCATAGTATTAGCCATATTATGGTTATATTATCGATAGAACGACAATTACTATACTTATTAC
>NW_027474889.1:0-24136 GCF_050947335.1 Megachile rotundata | reverse complement strand
TTTTATTATTATCGATCTAACTCATATTATTAGCCATATTATGCTTACATGATCGATAGAACGACTATTACTAAACTTATTACACTCACTATTATCAATCTAACTCATATTATTAGCCATATTATGCTGATATGATCGATAGAACGACAATTACTATACTTGTTACTCTTATTATTATCAATCTAACTCATATTATTAGCCATATTGTGCTTATATGATCGAATAGAACGACAATTGATATACTTATTACACTCACTATTTTCAATCTAACTCATATTATTAGTCATATTATGCTTATATGATCGATAGAACGACAATTACTAAACTTATTACTCTTATTATTATCAATCTAACTCATATTATTAGCCATATTGAGCTTATATGATCGATAGAACGACAATTACTATACTTATTACACTCACTATTATCAATCTAACTCATATTATTAAGCCATATTATGGTTATATGACCGATAGAACGACAATTACTATACTGATTACTCTTAGTATTATTAATCTAACTCATATTATAGCCATATTATGCTTATATGATCGATAGTACGACAATTACTATACTTACTACTCTTATTATTATCAACCTGACTCATATTATTAGCCATATTATGCTTATATGATCGATAGAACGACAATTACTATACTTACTACTCTTATTATTATCAATCTAACTCATATTATTAGCCATATATGCTTATATGATCGATAGTACGACAATTACTATACTCAGTACTATTATTATTATCAATCTAACTCATAATATTAACCATATTATGCTTATATGATCGATAGAACGACAACTACAATACTTATTACACTCACTGTTATCAATCTAACTCATATTATTAGCCATATTATGCTTACATGATCGATAGAACGACTATTACTATACTTATTACACTCACTGTTATCAATCTAACTCATATTATTAGCCATATTATGGTTATATGATCGATAGAACGACAATTACTATACTCATTACACTCACTGTTATCAATCTAACTCATATTATTAGTCATATTATGCTTATATGATCGATAGAACGACAATGACTATACTTATTACTCTTATTATTATCAATCTAACTCATATTATTAGCCATATTGAGCTTATATGATCGATAGAACGACAATTACTATACTTACTACTCCTATTATTATCAATCTAACTCATATTATTAACCATATTATGCTTATATGATCGATAGAACGACAATTACTATACTTATTACACTCACTGTTATCAATCTAACTCATATTATTAGCCATATTATGTTTATATGATCGATAGAACGACAATTACTATACTCATTACACTCACTATTATCAATCTAACTCATATTATTAGCCACATTATGGTTATATGACCGATAGAACGACAATTACTATACTTATTACTCTTATTATTATCAATCTAACTCATATTATTAGCCATATTATGCTTATATGATCGATAGAACGACAATTACTATACTTATTACTCTTATTATTATCAATCTAACTCATATTATTAGCCATATTATGCTTATATGATCGATAGAACGACAATTACTATACTTATTACACTCACTGTTATCAATCTAACTCATATTATTAACCATATTATGGTTATATGACCGATAGAGCGACAATTACTATACTTATTACTCTTATTATTATCAACCTAACTCATATTATTAGCCATATTATGTTTATATGATCGATAGAACGACAATTACTATACTTATTACTCTTATTATTATGAATCTAACTCACATTATTAGCCATATTATGCTTATATGATCGACAGAACGACAATTACTATACTTACTACTCTTATTATTATCAATCTAACTCATATTATTAGCCATATTATGCTTATATGATCGATAGAACGACAATTACTAAACTTATTACACTCACTAGTTTCAATCTAACTCATAT
This sequence comes from Megachile rotundata, assembly GCF_050947335.1. Lineage (NCBI taxonomy): Eukaryota > Metazoa > Arthropoda > Insecta > Hymenoptera > Megachilidae > Megachile > Megachile rotundata. Next base: position 22,200 of record NW_027474889.1, on the reverse strand, counting down.
TACAAACCATATTATGGAGATATGATCGATAGAACGACAATTACTATACTTATTACTCTTATTATTATCAATCTAACTCATATTATTAGCCATATTGAGCTTATATGATCGATAGAACGACAATTACTATACTTATTACACTCACTATTATCAATCTACTCATATTATTAGCCATATTATGGTTATATGACCGATAGAACGACAATTACTATACTGACTACTCTTAGTATTATTAATCTAACTCATATTATTAGCCATATTATGCTTATATGATCGATAGGATGACAATTACTATACTCATTACTCTTATTATTATCAATCTAACTCATATTATTAGCCATATTATGCTTATATGATCGATATAACGACAATTACTATACTTATTACACTCACTATTATCAATCTCACTCATATTATTAACCATATTATGCAGATATGATCGATAGAACGACAATTACTAAACATATTACTCTTATTATTATCAATCTAACTCATATTATTAGCCATATTATGCTTATATGATCGATAGTACGACAATTACTATACTCAGTACTCTTATTATTATCAATCTAACTCATATTATTAACCATATTATGCTTATATGATCGATAGAACGACAATTACTATACTTATTACACTCACTGTTATCAATCTAACTCATATTATTAGCCATATTATGGTTATATGATCGATAGAACGACAATTACTATACTCATTACACTCACTATTATCAATCTAACTCATATTATTAGCCATATTATGGTTATATGACCGATAGAACGACAATTACTATACTTATTACTTTTATTATTATCGATCTAACTCATATTATTAGCCATATTATGCTTACATGACCGATAGAACGACAATTACTATACTTATTACACTCACTATTATCAATCTAACTCATATTATTAAGCCATATTATGGTTATATGACCGATAGAACGACAATTACTATACTGATTACTCTTAGTATTATTAATCTAACTCATATTATTAGCCATATTATGCTTATATGATCGATAGTACGACAATTACTATACCTACTACTCTTATTATTATCAATCTGACTCATATTATTAGCCATATTATGCTTATATGATCGATAGAACGACAATTACTATACTTACTACTCTTATTATTATCAATCTAACTCATATTATTAGCCATATTATGCTTATATGATCGATAGTACGACAATTACTATACTCAGTACTATTATTATATCAATCTAACTCATAATATTAACCATATTATGCTTATATGATCGATAGAACGACAACTACAATACTTATTACACTCACTGTTATCAATCTAACTCATATTATTAGCCATATTATGCTTACATGATCGATAGAACGACAATTACTATACTTATTACACTCACTGTTATTAATCTAACTCATATTATTAGCCATATTATGGTTATATGATCGATAGAACGACAATTACTATACTCATTACACTCACTGTTATCAATCTAACTCATATTATTAGTCATATTATGCTTATATGATCGATAGAACGACAATTACTATACATATTACTCTTATTATTATCAATCTACTCATATTATTAGCCATATTGAGCTTATATGATCGATAGAACGACAATTACTATACTTACTACTCCTATTATTATCAATCTAACTCATATTATTAACCATATTATGCTTATATGATCGATAGAACGACAATTACTATACTTATTACACTCACTGTTATCAATCTAACTCATATTATTAGCCATATTATGTTATATGATCGATAGAACGACAATTACTATACTCATTACACTCACTATTATCAATCTAACTCATATTATTAGCCACATTATGGTTATATGACCGATAGAACGACAATTACTATACTTATTACTCTTATTATTATCAATCTAACTCATATTATTAGCCATATTATGCTTACATGATCGATAGAACGACTATTACTAAACTTATTACACTCACTATTATCAATCTAACTCATATTATTGACATATCATGCAGATATGATCGATGGAACGACAATTACTATACTTGTTACTCTTATTATTATCAATTTAACTCATATTATTAGCCATATTATGCTTACATGATCGATAGAACGTCATTTACTATACTTATTACACTCACAGTTATCAATCTAACTCATATTATTAGCCATATTATGGTTATATGATCGATAGCACGACAATTACTATACTTATTACACTCACTGTTATCAATCCAACTCATATTATTAACCATATTAAGCAGATGTGATCGATAGAACGACAATTACTATACTTATTACTCTTATATTATCAATCTAACTCAAATTATTAGCCATATTATGCTTATATGATCGATAGAACGACAATTACTATACTTATTACTCTTATTATTATCAATCTAACTCATATTATTAGCCATATTATGCTTATATGATCGATAGAACGACAATTACTATACTTATTACACTCACTGTTATCAATCTAACTCATATTATTAGCCATATTATGGTTATATGACCGATAGAGCGACAATTACTATACTTATTACTCTTATTATTATCAACCTAACTCATATTATTAGCCATATTATGTTTATATGATCGATAGAACGACAATTACTATACTTATTACTCTTATTATTATGAATCTAACTCACATTATTAGCCATATTATGCTTATATGATCGACAGAACGACAATTACTATACTTACTACTCTTATTATTATCAATCTAACTCATATCATTAGCCATATTATGCTTATATGATCGATAGAACGACAATTACTAAACTTATTACACTCACTAGTTTCAATCTAACTCATATTACAAACCATATTGTGGAGATATGATCGATAGAACGACAATTACTATACTTACTACTCTTATCATTATCAATCTAACTCATATGATTAGCCATATTATGCTTATATGATCGATATAACGACAATTACTATACTTATTATACTCACTATTATCAATCTCACTCATATTATTAACCACATTATGCAGATATGATCGATAGAACGACAATTACTATACGTATTACTCTTATTATTATCAATCTAACTCATATTATTAGCCATATTATGCTTACATGATCGATAGAACGACATTTACTAAACTTATTACACTCACTATTATCAATCTCACTCATATTACTAACCATATTATGGAGATATGATCGATAGAACGACAATTACTATACTTACTACTCTTATCGTTATCAATCTAACTCATATTATTAGCCATATTGTGCATAAGGTTCGATAGAACGACAATTACTATACTTATTACACTCACTGTTATCAATCTAACTCATATTATTAGTCATATTATGCTTATATGATCGATAGAACGACAATTACTATACTTATTACTCTTATTATTATCAATCTAACTCATATTATTAGCCATATTATGGTTATATGATCGATAGAACGACAATTACTATACTCATTACACTCACTATTATCAATCTAACTCATATTATTAGCCATATTATGGTTATATGACCGATAGAACGACAATTACTATACTTATTACTTTTATTATTATCGATCTAACTCATATTATTAGCCATATTATGCTTACATGATCGATAGAACGACTATTACTAAACTTATTACACTCAGTATTATCAATCTAACTCATATTATTAGCCATATTATGCTGATATGATCGATAGAACGACAATTACTATACTTATTACTCTTATTATTATCAATCTAACTCATATTATTAGCCATATTGTGCTTATATGATCGATAGAACGACAATTGATATACTTATTACACTCACTATTTTCAATCTAACTCATATTATTAGTCATATTATGCTTATATGATCGATAGAACGACAATTACTATACTTATTACTCTTATTATTATCAATCTAACTCATATTATTAGCCATATTGAGCTTATATGATCGATAGAACGACAATTACTATACTTATTACACTCACTATTATCAATCTAACTCATATTATTAAGCCATATTATGGTTATATGACCGACAGAACGACAATTACTATACTGATTACTCTTAGTATTATTAATCTAACTCATATTATTAGCCATATTATGCTTATATGATCGATAGTACGACAATTACTATACTTACTACTCTTATTATTATCAACCTGACTCATATTATTAGCCATATTATGCTTATATGATCGATAGAACGACAATTACTATACTTACTACTCTTATTATTATCAATCTAACTCATATTATTAGCCATATTATGCTTATATGATCGATAGTACGACAATTACTATACTCAGTACTATTATTATTATCAATCTAACTCATAATATTAACCATATTATGCTTATATGATCGATAGAACGACAACTACAATACTTATTACACTCACTGTTATCAATCTAACTCATATTATTAGCCATATTATGCTTACATGATCGATAGAACGACAATTACTATACTTATTACACTCACTGTTATCAATCTAACTCATATTATTAGCCATATTATGGTTATATGATCGATAGAACGACAATTACTATACTCATTACACTCACTATTATCAATCTAACTCATATTATTAGCCACATTATGGTTATATGACCGATAGAGCGACAATTACTATACTTATTACTCTTATTATTATCAACCTAACTCATATTATTAGCCATATTATGTTTATATGATCGATAGAACGACAATTACTATACTCATTACACTCACTATTATCAATCTAACTCATATTATTAGCCACATTATGGTTATATGACCGATAGAACGACAATTACTATACTTATTACTCTTATTATTATCAATCTAACTCATATTATTAGCCATATTATGCTTATATGATCGATAGAACGACAATTACTATACTTATTACTCTTATTATTATCAATCTAACTCATATTATTAGCCATATTATGCTTATATGATCGATAGAACGACAATTACTATACTTATTACACTCACTGTTATCAATCTAACTCATATTATTAACCATATTATGGTTATATGACCGATAGAGCGACAATTACTATACTTATTACTCTTATTATTATCAACCTAACTCATATTATTAGCCATATTATGTTTATATGATCGATAGAACGACAATTACTATACTTATTACTCTTATTATTATGAATCTAACTCACATTATTAGCCATATTATGCTTATATGATCGACAGAACGACAATTACTATACTTACTACTCTTATTATTATCAATCTAACTCATATTATTAGCCATATTATGCTTATATGATCGATAGAACGACAATTACTAAACTTATTACACTCACTAGTTTCAATCTAACTCATATTACAAACCATATTATGGAGATATGATCGATAGAACGACAATTACTATACTTATTACTCTTATTATTATCAATCTAACTCATATTATTAGCCATATTGAGCTTATATGATCGATAGAACGACAATTACTATACTTATTACACTCACTATTATCAATCTAACTCATATTATTAAGCCATATTATGGTTATATGACCGATAGAACGACAATTACTATACTGATTACTCTTAGTATTATTAATCTAACTCATATTATTAGCCATATTATGCTTATATGATCGATAGGATGACAATTACTATACTCATTACTCTTATTATTATCAATCTAACTCATATTATTAGCCATATTATGCTTATATGATCGATATAACGACAATTACTATACTTATTACACTCACTATTATCAATCTCACTCATATTATTAACCATATTATGCAGATATGATCGATAGAACGACAATTACTAAACATATTACTCTTATTATTATCAATCTAACTCATATTATTAGCCATATTATGCTTATATGATCGATAGTACGACAATTGCTATACTCAGTACTCTTATTATTATCAATCTAACTCATATTATTAACCATATTATGCTTATATGATCGATAGAACGACAATTACTATACTTATTACACTCACTGTTATCAATCTAACTCATATTATTAGCCATATTATGGTTATATGATCGATAGAACGACAATTACTATACTCATAACACTCACTATTATCAATCTAACTCATATTATTAGCCATATTATGGTTATATGACCGATAGAACGACAATTACTATACTTATTACTTTTATTATTATCGATCTAACTCATATTATTAGCCATATTATGCTTACATGATCGATAGAACGACTATTACTAAACTTATTACACTCACTATTATCAATCTAACTCATATTATTAGCCATATTATGCTGATATGATCGATAGAACGACACTTACTATACTTATTACTCTTATTATTATCAATGTAACTCATATTATTAGCCATATTGTGCTTATATGATCGATAGAACGACAATTGATATACTTATTACACTCACTATTTTCAATCTAACTCATATTATTAGTCATATTATGCTTATATGATCGATAGAACGACAATTACTATACTTATTACACTCACTGTTATCAATCTAACTCATATTATTAGCCATATTATGCTTACATGATCGATAGAACGACAATTACTATACTTATTACACTCACTGTTATTAATCTAACTCATATTATTAGCCATATTATGGTTATATGATCGATAGAACGACAATTACTATACTCATTACACTCACTGTTATCAATCTAACTCATATTATTAGTCATATTATGCTTATATGATCGATAGAACGACAATTACTATACTTATTACTCTTATTATTATCAATCTAACTCATATTATTAGCCATATTGAGCTTATATGATCGATAGAACGACAATTACTATACTTACTACTCCTATTATTATCAATCTAACTCATATTATTAACCATATTATGCTTATATGATCGATAGAACGACAATTACTATACTTATTACACTCACTGTTATCAATCTAACTCATATTATTAGCCATATTATGTTTATATGATCGATAGAACGACAATTACTATACTCATTACACTCACTATTATCAATCTAACTCATATTATTAGCCACATTATGGTTATATGACCGATAGAACGACAATTACTATACTTATTACTCTTATTATTATCAATCTAACTCATATTATTAGCCATATTATGCTTACATGATCGATAGAACGACTATTACTAAACTTATTACACTCACTATTATCAATCTAACTCATATTATTGACCATATCATGCAGATATGATCGATGGAACGACAATTACTATACTTGTTACTCTTATTATTATCAATTTAACTCATATTATTAGCCATATTATGCTTACATGATCGATAGAACGTCATTTACTATACTTATTACACTCACAGTTATCAATCTAACTCATATTATTAGCCATATTATGGTTATATGATCGATAGCACGACAATTACTATACTTATTACACTCACTGTTATCAATCCAACTCATATTATTAACCATATTAAGCAGATGTGATCGATAGAACGACAATTACTATACTTATTACTCTTATATTATCAATCTAACTCAAATTATTAGCCATATTATGCTTATATGATCGATAGAACGACAATTACTATACTTATTACTCTTATTATTATCAATCTAACTCATATTATTAGCCATATTATGCTTATATGATCGATAGAACGACAATTACTATACTTATTACACTCACTGTTATCAATCTAACTCATATTATTAGCCATATTATGGTTATATGACCGATAGAGCGACAATTACTATACTTATTACTCTTATTATTATCAACCTAACTCATATTATTAGCCATATTATGTTTATATGATCGATAGAACGACAATTACTATACTTATTACTCTTATTATTATGAATCTAACTCACATTATTAGCCATATTATGCTTATATGATCGACAGAACGACAATTACTATACTTACTACTCTTATTATTATCAATCTAACTCATATTATTAGCCATATTATGCTTATATGATCGATAGAACGACAATTCCTAAACTTATTACACTCACTAGCTTCAATCTAACTCATATTACAAACCATATTGTGGAGATATGATCGATAGAACGACAATTACTATACTTACTACTCTTATCATTATCAATCTAACTCATATGATTAGCCATATTATGCTTATATGATCGATATAACGACAATTACTATACTTATTATACTCACTATTATCAATCTCACTCATATTATTAACCATATTATGCAGATATGATCGATAGAACGACAATTACTATACGTATTACTCTTATTATTATCAGTCTAACTCATATTATTAGCCATATTATGCTTATATGATCGATATAACGACAATTACTATACTCATTACTCTTATTATTATCAATCTAACTCATATTATTAGCCATATTATGCTTATATGATCGATAGAACGACAATTACTATACTTACTACTCTTATTATTATCAATCTAACTCACATTATTAGCCATATTATGCTTATATGATCGATAGAGCGACAATTACTATACTCATTACTCTTATTATTATCAATCTAACTCATATTATTAGCCATATTATGCTTATATGATCGATGGAACGACAATTACTATACTTACTACTCTTATTATTATCAATCTAACTCACATTATTAGCCATATTATGCTTATATGATCGATAGAGCGACAATTACTAAACTTATTACACTCACTATTATCAATCTAACTCATATTACTAACCATATTATGGAGATATGATCGATAGAACGACAATTACTATACTTACTACTCTTATCGTTATCAATCTAACTCATATTATTAGCCATATTATGCATAAGGTTCGATAGAACGACAATTACTATACTTATTACACTCACTGTTATCAATCTAACTCATATTATTAGTCATATTATGCTGATATGATCGATAGAACGACAATTACTACACTTATTACTCTTATTATTATCAATCTAACTCATATTATTAGCCATATTGAGCTTATATGATCGATAGAACGACAATTACTATACTTATTACACTCACTATTATCAATCTAACTCATATTATTAAGCCATATTATGGTTATATGACCGATAGAACGACAATTACTATACTGATTACTCTTAGTATTATTAATCTAACTCATATTATTAGCCATATTATGCTTATATGATCGATAGTACGACAATTACTATACCTACTACTCTTATTATTATCAATCTGACTCATATTATTAGCCATATTATGCTTATATGATCGATAGAACGACAATTACTATACTTACTACTCTTATTATTATCAATCTAACTCATATTATTAGCCATATTATGCTTATATGATCGATAGTACGACAATTACTATACTCAGTACTATTATTATTATCAATCTAACTCATAATATTAACCATATTATGCTTATATGATCGATAGAACGACAACTACAATACTTATTACACTCACTGTTATCAATCTAACTCATATTATTAGCCATATTATGCTTACATGATCGATAGAACGACAATTACTATACTTATTACACTCACTGTTATTAATCTAACTCATATTATTAGCCATATTATGGTTATATGATCGATAGAACGACAATTACTATACTCATTACACTCACTGTTATCAATCTAACTCATATTATTAGTCATATTATGCTTATATGATCGATAGAACGACAATTACTATACATATTACTCTTATTATTATCAATCTAACTCATATTATTAGCCATATTGAGCTTATATGATCGATAGAACGACAATTACTATACTTACTACTCCTATTATTATCAATCTAACTCATATTATTAACCATATTATGCTTATATGATCGATAGAACGACAATTACTATACTTATTACACTCACTGTTATCAATCTAACTCATATTATTAGCCATATTATGTTTATATGATCGATAGAACGACAATTACTATACTCATTACACTCACTATTATCAATCTAACTCATATTATTAGCCACATTATGGTTATATGACCGATAGAACGACAATTACTATACTTATTACTCTTATTATTATCAATCTAACTCATATTATTAGCCATATTATGCTTACATGATCGATAGAACGTCATTTACTATACTTATTACACTCACAGTTATCAATCTAACTCATATTATTAGCCATATTATGGTTATATGATCGATAGCACGACAATTACTATACTTATTACACTCACTGTTATCAATCCAACTCATATTATTAACCATATTAAGCAGATGTGATCGATAGAACGACAATTACTATACTTATTACTTTTATATTATCAATCTAACTCAAATTATTAGCCATATTATGCTTATATGATCGATAGAACGACAATTACTATACTTATTACTCTTATTATTATCAATCTAACTCATATTATTAGCCATATTATGCTTATATGATCGATAGAACGACAATTACTATACTTATTACACTCACTGTTATCAATCTAACTCATATTATTAGCCATATTATGGTTATATGACCGATAGAGCGACAATTACTATACTTATTACTCTTATTATTATCAACCTAACTCATATTATTAGCCATATTATGTTTATATGATCGATAGAACGACAATTACTATACTTATTACTCTTATTATTATGAATCTAACTCACATTATTAGCCATATTATGCTTATATGATCGACAGAACGACAATTACTATACTTACTACTCTTATTATTATCAATCTAACTCATATCATTAGCCATATTATGCTTATATGATCGATAGAACGACAATTACTAAACTTATTACACTCACTAGTTTCAATCTAACTCATATTACAAACCATATTGTGGAGATATGATCGATAGAACGACAATTACTATACTTACTACTCTTATCATTATCAATCTAACTCATATGATTAGCCATATTATGCTTATATGATCGATATAACGACAATTACTATACTTATTATACTCACTATTATCAATCTCACTCATATTATTAACCACATTATGCAGATATGATCGATAGAACGACAATTACTATACGTATTACTCTTATTATTATCAATCTAACTCATATTATTAGCCATATTATGCTTACATGATCGATAGAACGACATTTACTAAACTTATTACACTCACTATTATCAATCTCACTCATATTACTAACCATATTATGGAGATATGATCGATAGAACGACAATTACTATACTTACTACTCTTATCGTTATCAATCTAACTCATATTATTAGCCATATTGTGCATAAGGTTCGATAGAACGACAATTACTATACTTATTACACTCACTGTTATCAATCTAACTCATATTATTAGTCATATTATGCTTATATGATCGATAGAACGACAATTACTATACTTATTACTCTTATTATTATCAATCTAACTCATATTATTAGCCATATTATGGTTATATGATCGATAGAACGACAATTACTATACTCATTACACTCACTATTATCAATCTAACTCATATTATTAGCCATATTATGGTTATATGACCGATAGAACGACAATTACTATACTTATTACTTTTATTATTATCGATCTAACTCATATTATTAGCCATATTATGCTTACATGATCGATAGAACGACTATTACTAAACTTATTACACTCAGTATTATCAATCTAACTCATATTATTAGCCATATTATGCTGATATGATCGATAGAACGACAATTACTATACTTATTACTCTTATTATTATCAATCTAACTCATATTATTAGCCATATTGTGCTTATATGATCGATAGAACGACAATTGATATACTTATTACACTCACTATTTTCAATCTAACTCATATTATTAGTCATATTATGCTTATATGATCGATAGAACGACAATTACTATACTTATTACTCTTATTATTATCAATCTAACTCATATTATTAGCCATATTGAGCTTATATGATCGATAGAACGACAATTACTATACTTATTACACTCACTATTATCAATCTAACTCATATTATTAAGCCATATTATGGTTATATGACCGACAGAACGACAATTACTATACTGATTACTCTTAGTATTATTAATCTAACTCATATTATTAGCCATATTATGCTTATATGATCGATAGTACGACAATTACTATACTTACTACTCTTATTATTATCAACCTGACTCATATTATTAGCCATATTATGCTTATATGATCGATAGAACGACAATTACTATACTTACTACTCTTATTATTATCAATCTAACTCATATTATTAGCCATATTATGCTTATATGATCGATAGTACGACAATTACTATACTCAGTACTATTATTATTATCAATCTAACTCATAATATTAACCATATTATGCTTATATGATCGATAGAACGACAACTACAATACTTATTACACTCACTGTTATCAATCTAACTCATATTATTAGCCATATTATGCTTACATGATCGATAGAACGACAATTACTATACTTATTACACTCACTGTTATCAATCTAACTCATATTATTAGCCATATTATGGTTATATGATCGATAGAACGACAATTACTATACTCATTACACTCACTATTATCAATCTAACTCATATTATTAGCCACATTATGGTTATATGACCGATAGAGCGACAATTACTATACTTATTACTCTTATTATTATCAACCTAACTCATATTATTAGCCATATTATGTTTATATGATCGATAGAACGACAATTACTATACTCATTACACTCACTATTATCAATCTAACTCATATTATTAGCCACATTATGGTTATATGACCGATAGAACGACAATTACTATACTTATTACTCTTATTATTATCAATCTAACTCATATTATTAGCCATATTATGCTTATATGATCGATAGAACGACAATTACTATACTTATTACTCTTATTATTATCAATCTAACTCATATTATTAGCCATATTATGCTTATATGATCGATAGAACGACAATTACTATACTTATTACACTCACTGTTATCAATCTAACTCATATTATTAACCATATTATGGTTATATGACCGATAGAGCGACAATTACTATACTTATTACTCTTATTATTATCAACCTAACTCATATTATTAGCCATATTATGTTTATATGATCGATAGAACGACAATTACTATACTTATTACTCTTATTATTATGAATCTAACTCACATTATTAGCCATATTATGCTTATATGATCGACAGAACGACAATTACTATACTTACTACTCTTATTATTATCAATCTAACTCATATTATTAGCCATATTATGCTTATATGATCGATAGAACGACAATTACTAAACTTATTACACTCACTAGTTTCAATCTAACTCATATTACAAACCATATTATGGAGATATGATCGATAGAACGACAATTACTATACTTATTACTCTTATTATTATCAATCTAACTCATATTATTAGCCATATTGAGCTTATATGATCGATAGAACGACAATTACTATACTTATTACACTCACTATTATCAATCTAACTCATATTATTAAGCCATATTATGGTTATATGACCGATAGAACGACAATTACTATACTGATTACTCTTAGTATTATTAATCTAACTCATATTATTAGCCATATTATGCTTATATGATCGATAGGATGACAATTACTATACTCATTACTCTTATTATTATCAATCTAACTCATATTATTAGCCATATTATGCTTATATGATCGATATAACGACAATTACTATACTTATTACACTCACTATTATCAATCTCACTCATATTATTAACCATATTATGCAGATATGATCGATAGAACGACAATTACTAAACATATTACTCTTATTATTATCAATCTAACTCATATTATTAGCCATATTATGCTTATATGATCGATAGTACGACAATTACTATACTCAGTACTCTTATTATTATCAATCTAACTCATATTATTAACCATATTATGCTTATATGATCGATAGAACGACAATTACTATACTTATTACACTCACTGTTATCAATCTAACTCATATTATTAGCCATATTATGGTTATATGATCGATAGAACGACAATTACTATACTCATTACACTCACTATTATCAATCTAACTCATATTATTAGCCATATTATGGTTATATGACCGATAGAACGACAATTACTATACTTATTACTTTTATTATTATCGATCTAACTCATATTATTAGCCATATTATGCTTACATGATCGATAGAACGACTATTACTAAACTTATTACACTCACTATTATCAATCTAACTCATATTATTAGCCATATTATGCTGATATGATCGATAGAACGACACTTACTATACTTATTACTCTTATTATTATCAATGTAACTCATATTATTAGCCATATTGTGCTTATATGATCGATAGAACGACAATTGATATACTTATTACACTCACTATTTTCAATCTAACTCATATTATTAGTCATATTATGCTTATATGATCGATAGAACGACAATTACTATACTTATTACACTCACTGTTATCAATCTAACTCATATTATTAGCCATATTATGCTTACATGATCGATAGAACGACAATTACTATACTTATTACACTCACTGTTATTAATCTAACTCATATTATTAGCCATATTATGGTTATATGATCGATAGAACGACAATTACTATACTCATTACACTCACTGTTATCAATCTAACTCATATTATTAGTCATATTATGCTTATATGATCGATAGAACGACAATTACTATACTTATTACTCTTATTATTATCAATCTAACTCATATTATTAGCCATATTGAGCTTATATGATCGATAGAACGACAATTACTATACTTACTACTCCTATTATTATCAATCTAACTCATATTATTAACCATATTATGCTTATATGATCGATAGAACGACAATTACTATACTCATTACACTCACTATTATCAATCTAACTCATATTATTAGCCACATTATGGTTATATGACCGATAGAACGACAATTACTATACTTATTACTCTTATTATTATCAATCTAACTCATATTATTAGCCATATTATGCTTACATGATCGATAGAACGACTATTACTAAACTTATTACACTCACTATTATCAATCTAACTCATATTATTGACCATATCATGCAGATATGATCGATGGAACGACAATTACTATACTTGTTACTCTTATTATTATCAATTTAACTCATATTATTAGCCATATTATGCTTACATGATCGATAGAACGTCATTTACTATACTTATTACACTCACAGTTATCAATCTAACTCATATTATTAGCCATATTATGGTTATATGATCGATAGCACGACAATTACTATACTTATTACACTCACTGTTATCAATCCAACTCATATTATTAACCATATTAAGCAGATGTGATCGATAGAACGACAATTACTATACTTATTACTCTTATATTATCAATCTAACTCAAATTATTAGCCATATTATGCTTATATGATCGATAGAACGACAATTACTATACTTATTACTCTTATTATTATCAATCTAACTCATATTATTAGCCATATTATGCTTATATGATCGATAGAACGACAATTACTATACTTATTACACTCACTGTTATCAATCTAACTCATATTATTAGCCATATTATGGTTATATGACCGATAGAGCGACAATTACTATACTTATTACTCTTATTATTATCAACCTAACTCATATTATTAGCCATATTATGTTTATATGATCGATAGAACGACAATTACTATACTTATTACTCTTATTATTATGAATCTAACTCACATTATTAGCCATATTATGCTTATATGATCGACAGAACGACAATTACTATACTTACTACTCTTATTATTATCAATCTAACTCATATTATTAGCCATATTATGCTTATATGATCGATAGAACGACAATTCCTAAACTTATTACACTCACTAGCTTCAATCTAACTCATATTACAAACCATATTGTGGAGATATGATCGATAGAACGACAATTACTATACTTACTACTCTTATCATTATCAATCTAACTCATATGATTAGCCATATTATGCTTATATGATCGATATAACGACAATTACTATACTTATTATACTCACTATTATCAATCTCACTCATATTATTAACCATATTATGCAGATATGATCGATAGAACGACAATTACTATACGTATTACTCTTATTATTATCAGTCTAACTCATATTATTAGCCATATTATGCTTATATGATCGATATAACGACAATTACTATACTTATTACACTCACTATTATCAATCTCACTCATATTATTAACCATATTATGCAGATATGATCGATAGAACGACAATTACTATACATATTACTCTTATTATTATCAATCTAACTCATATTATTAGCCATATTATGCTTATATGATCGATAGTACGACAATTACTATACTCATTACTCTTATTATTATCAATCTAACTCATATTATTAGCCATATTATGCTTATATGATCGATAGAACGACAATTACTATACTTACTACTCTTATTATTATCAATCTAACTCACATTATTAGCCATATTATGCTTATATGATCGATAGAGCGACAATTACTATACTCATTACTCTTATTATTATCAATCTAACTCATATTATTAGCCATATTATGCTTATATGATCGATGGAACGACAATTACTATACTTACTACTCTTATTATTATCAATCTAACTCACATTATTAGCCATATTATGCTTATATGATCGATAGAGCGACAATTACTAAACTTATTACACTCACTATTATCAATCTAACTCATATTACTAACCATATTATGGAGATATGATCGATAGAACGACAATTACTATACTTACTACTCTTATCGTTATCAATCTAACTCATATTATTAGCCATATTATGCATAAGGTTCGATAGAACGACAATTACTATACTTATTACACTCACTGTTATCAATCTAACTCATATTATTAGTCATATTATGCTGATATGATCGATAGAACGACAATTACTACACTTATTACTCTTATTATTATCAATCTAACTCATATTATTAGCCATATTGAGCTTATATGATCGATAGAACGACAATTACTATACTTATTACACTCACTATTATCAATCTAACTCATATTATTAAGCCATATTATGGTTATATGACCGATAGAACGACAATTACTATACTGATTACTCTTGGTATTATTAATCTAACGCATATTATTAGCCATATTATGCTTATATGATCGATAGGACGACAATTACTATACTCATTACTCTTATTATTATCAATCTAACTCATATTATTAGCCATATTATACTTATATGATCGATAGAACGACAATTACTATACTTACTACTCTTATTATTATCAATCTGACTCATATTATTAGCCATATTATGCTTATATGATCGATAGAACGACAATTACTATACTTACTACTCGTATTATTATCAATCTAACTCATATTATTAACCATATTATGCTTATATGATCGATAGAACGACAATTACTATACTTATTACACTCACTGTTATCAATCTAACTCATATTATTAGCCATATTATGTTTATATGATCGATAGAACGACAATTACTATACTCATTACACTCACTATTATCAATCTAACTCATATTATTAGCCACATTATGGTTATATGACCGATAGAACGACAATTACTATACTTATTACTCTTATTATTATCAATCTAACTCATATTATTAGCCATATTATGCTTACATGATCGATAGAACGAGTATTACTAAACTTATTACACTCACTATTATCAATCTAACTCATATTACTAACCATATTATGGAGATATGATCGATAGAACGACAATTACTATACTTACTACTCTTATCGTTATCAATCTAACTCATATTATTAGCCATATTATGCATAAGGTTCGATAGAACGACAATTACTATACTTATTACACTCACTGTTATCAATCTAACTCATATTATTAGTCATATTATGCTTATATGATCGATAGAACGACAATTACTATACTTATTACTCTTATTATTATCAATCTAACTCATATTATTAGCCATATTGAGCTTATATGATCGATAGAACGACAATTACTATACTTATTACACTCACTATTATCAATCTAACTCATATTATTAAGCCATATTATGGTTATATGACCGATAGAACGACAATTACTATACTGATTACTCTTGGTATTATTAATCTAACGCATATTATTAGCCATATTATGCTTATATGATCGATAGGACGACAATTACTATACTCATTACTCTTATTATTGTCAATCTAACTCATATTATTAGCCATATTATACTTATATGATCGATAGAACGACAATTACTATACTTACTACTCTTATTATTATCAATCTGACTCATATTATTAGCCATATTATGCTTATATGATCGATAGAACGACAATTACTATACTTACTACTCCTATTATTATCAATCTAACTCATATTATTAACCATATTATGCTTATATGATCGATAGAACGACAATTACTATAATTATTACACTCACTGTTATCAATCTAACTCATATTATTAGCCATATTATGTTTATATGATCGATAGAACGACAATTACTATACTCATTACACTCACTATTATCAATCTAACTCATATTATTAGCCACATTATGGTTATATGACCGATAGAACGACAATTACTATACTTATTACTCTTATTATTATCAATCTAACTCATATTATTAGCCACATTATGGTTATATGACCGATAGAACGACAATTACTATACTTATTACTCTTATTATTATCAATCTAACTCATATTATTAGCCATATTATGCTTACATGATCGATAGAACGAGTATTACTAAACTTATTACACTCACTATTATCAATATAACTCATATTACTAACCATATTATGGAGATATGATCGATAGAACGACAATTACTATACTTACTACTCTTATCATTATCAATCTAACTCATATTATTAGCCATATTATGCATAAGGTTCGATAGAACGACAATTACTATACTTATTACACTCACTGTTATCAATCTAACTCATATTATTAGTCATATTATGCTTATATGATCGATAGAACGACAATTACTATACTTATTACACTCACTATTATCAATCTAACTCATATTATTAAGCCATATTATGGTTATATGACCGATAGAACGACAATTACTATACTGATTACTCTTAGTATTATCAATCTAACTCATATTATTAGCCATATTATGCTGATATGATCGATAGAACGACAATTAATATACTTATTACTCTTATTATTATCAATCTAACTCATATTATTAGCCATATTGTGCTTATATGATCGATAGAACGACAATTGATATACTTATTACACTCACTATTTTCAATCTAACTCATATTATTAGTCATATTATGCTTATATGATCGATAGAACGACAATTACTATACTTATTACTCTTATTATTATCAATCTAACTCATATTATTAACCATATTATGCTTATATGATCGATAGAACGACAATTACTATACTTATTACACTCACTGTTATCAATCTAACTCATATTATTAGCCATATTATGGTTATATGATCGATAGAACGACAATTACTATACTCATTACACTCACTATTATCAATCTAACTCATATTATTAGCCATATTATGGTTATATGACCGATAGAACGACAATTACTATACTTATTACTTTTATTATTATCGATCTAACTCATATTATTAGCCATATTATGCTTACATGATCGATAGAACGACTATTACTAAACTTATTACACTCACTATTATCAATCTAACTCATATTATTAGCCATATTATGCTGATATGATCGATAGAACGACAATTACTATACTTATTACTCTTATTATCATCAATCTAACTCATATTATTAGCCATATTGTGCTTATATGATCGATAGAACGACAATTGATATACTTATTACACTCACTATTTTCAATCTAACTCATATTATTAGTCATATTATGCTTACATGATCGATAGAACGACAATTACTATACTTATTACTCTTATTATTATCAATCTAACTCATATTATTAGCCATATTGAGCTTATATGATCGATAGAACGACAATTACTATACTTATTACACTCAGTATTATCAATCTAACTCATATTATTAAGCCATATTATGGTTATATGACCGATAGAACGACAATTACTATACTGATTACTCTTAGTATTATTAATCTAACTCATATTATTAGCCATATTATGCTTATATGATCGATAGGACGACAATTACTATACTCATTACTCTTATTATTATCAATCTAACTCATG
Source organism: Megachile rotundata (assembly GCF_050947335.1). Classification (NCBI taxonomy): domain Eukaryota; kingdom Metazoa; phylum Arthropoda; class Insecta; order Hymenoptera; family Megachilidae; genus Megachile; species Megachile rotundata. The sequence goes on along the minus strand of NW_027474889.1, from coordinate 2,120 downwards.
TTATTAGCCATATTATACTTATATGATAAAAGAACGACAATTACTGTACTTACTACTCTTATTATTATCAATCTAACTCATATTATTAGCCATATTATGCTTATATGATCGATAGAACGACAATTACTATACTTACTACTCTTATTATTATCAATCTAACTCATATTATTAGCCATATTATGCTTATATGATCGATAGAGCGACAATTACTAAACTTATTACACTCACTATTATCAATCTAACTCATATTACTAACCATATTATGGAGATATGATCGATAGAACGACAATTACTATACTTACTACTCTTATCGTTATCAATCTAACTCATATGATTAGCCATATTATGCTTATATGATCGATATAACGACAATTACTATACTTATTACACTCACTATTATCAATCTAACTCATATTATCAGCCATATTATGCTTATATGATCGATAGTACGGCAATTACTATACTCAGTACTCTTATTATTATCAATCTAACTCATATTATTAACCATATTATGCTTATATGATCGATAGAACGACAATTCCAATACTTATTACACTCACTGTTATCAATCAAACTCATATTATTAGCCATATTATGCTTACATGATCGATAGAACGACAATTACTATACTTATTACACTCACTGTTATCAATCTAACTCATATTATTAGCCATATTATGGTTATATGATCGATAGAACGACAATTACTATACTTGTTACTCTTATTATTATCAATTTAACCCATATTATTAGCCATATTATGCTTACATGATCGATAGAACGACATTTACTATACTTATTACACTCACAGTTATCAATCTAACTCATATTATTAGCCATATTATGCTTACATGATCGATAGAACGACAATTACTATACTTATTACACTCACTGTTATCAATCTAACTCATATTATTAGCCATATTATGGTTATATGACCGATAGAGCGACAATTACTATACTTATTACTCTTATTATTACCAACCTAACTCATATTATTAGCCATATTATGTTTATATGATCGATAGAACGACAATTACTATACTTATTACTCTTATTATTATGAATCTAACTCACATTATTAGCCATATTATGCTTATATGATCGACAGAACGACAATTACTATACTTACTACTCTTATTATTATCAATCTAACCCATATTATTAGCCATATTATGCTTATATGATCGATAGAACGACAATTACTAAACTTATTACACTCACTATTATCAACCTAACTCATATTATTAAGCCATATTATGGTTATATGACCGATAGAACGACAATTACTATACTGATTACTCTTAGTATTATTAATCTAACTCATATTATTAGCCATATTATGCTTATATGATCGATAGGACGACAATTACTATACTCATTACTCTTATTATTATCAATCTAACCCATATTATTAGCCATATTATGCTTATATGATCGATAGAACGACAATTACTAAACTTATTACACTCACTATTATCAACCTAACTCATATTATTAAGCCATATTATGGTTATATGACCGATAGAACGACAATTACTATACTTACTACTCCTATTATTATCAATCTAACTCATATTATTAGCCATATTATGCTTATATGATCGATAGAACGACAATTACTAAACTTATTACACTCACTAGTTTCAATCTAACTCATATTACAAACCATATTATGGAGATATGATCGATAGAACGACAATTACTATACTTACTACACTTATCATTATCAATCTAACTCATATGATTAGCCATATTATGCTTATATGATCGATATAACGACAATTACTATACTTATTACACTCACTATTATCAATCTCACTCATATTATTAACCATATTATGCAGATATGATCGATAGAACGACAATTACTATACGTATTACTCTTATTATTATCAATCTAACTCATATTATTAGCCATATTATGCTTATATGATCGATATAACGACAATTACTATACTTATTACACTCACTATTATCAATCTCACTCATATTATTAACCATATTATGCAGATATGATCGATAGAACGACAATTACTATACATATTACTCTTATTATTATCAATCTAACTCATATTATTAGCCATATTATGCTTATATGATCGATAGTACGACAATTA
>NW_027474888.1:0-24155 GCF_050947335.1 Megachile rotundata | reverse complement strand
AGATGGATAATAATAACAGTAATAAGTATAGTAATTGTCGTCCTATCGATCATATCTGCATAATTTGGTTAATAATATGTGTTAGATTGATAATAGTGAGCGTAATAAATATAGTAATTGTAGTTCTATTGCTCATATAAGCATAATATGGCTAATAATATGAGTTAGATTGATAATAATAGGAGTAATAAGTATAGTAATTGTCGTTCTATCGATCATATAAGCATAATATGGCTAATAATATGAGTTAGATTGATAATAATAAGAGGAGTGAGTATAGTAATTGTCGTCCTATCGATCATATAAGCATAATATGGCTAATAATATGAGTTAGATTGATAATAATAAGAGTAATAAGTATAGTAATTGTCGTTCTATCGATCATATAAGCATAATATGGCTAATAATATGAGTTAGATTGATAATAATAAGAGGAGTGAGTATAGTAATTGTCGTCCTATCGATCATATAAGCATAATATGGCTAATAATATGAGTTAGATTGATAATAATAAGAGTAATAAGTATAGTAATTGTCGTTCTATCGATCATATAAGCATAATATGGCTAATAATATGAGTTAGATTGATAATAATAAGAGGAGTGAGTATAGTAATTGTCGTCCTATCGATCATATAAGCATAATATGGCTAATAATATGAGTTAGATTGATAATAATAAGAGTAATGAGTATAGTAATTGTAGTTCTATCGATTATATCTGCATAATATGGTTAATAATATGAGTTAGATTGATAATAATAAGCGTAATAAGTATAGTAAATGTAGTTCTATCGATCATATAAGCATAATATGGCTAATAATATGACTTAGATTGATAATAATAAGAGTAGTGAGTATAGTAATTGTCGTTCTATCGATCATATAAGCATAATATGGCCAATAATATGAGTTAGATTGATAATAATAAGAGTAATAAGAATAGTAATTGTCGTTCTGTTGATCATATCTGCATAAGATGGTTAATAATATGACTTAGATTGATAATAGTGAGTGTAATCAGTATAGTAATTGTCGTTCTATCGATCATATCTGCATAATGTGGTTAATAATATGAGTTAGATTGATAATATTGAGTGTAATAAGTATAGTAATTGTCGTTCTGTCGATCATATAAGCATAATATGGCTAATAATATGAGTTAGATTGATAAAAATAAGAGAAATGAGTATAGTAATTGTCGTTCTATCGATCATATAAGCATAATATGGCTAATAATTTGAGATAGATGGATAATAATAACAGTAATAAGTATAGTAATTGTCGTCCTATCGATCATATCTGCATAATTTGGTTAATAATATGTGTTAGATTGATAATAGTGAGCGTAATAAATATAGTAATTGTAGTTCTATTGCTCATATAAGCATAATATGGCTAATAATATGAGTTAGATTGATAATAATAGGAGTAATAAGTATAGTAATTGTCGTTCTATCGATCATATAAGCATAATATGGCTAATAATATGAGTTATATTGATAATAATAAGAGGATTGAGTATAGTAATTGTCGTCCTATCGATCATATAAGCATAATATGGCTAATAATATGAGTTAGATTGATAATAATAAGAGTAATAAGTATAGTAATTGTCGTTCTATCGATCATATAAGCATAATATGGCTAATAATATGAGTTAGATTGATAATAATAAGAGGAGTGAGTATAGTAATTGTCGTCCTATCGATCATATAAGCATAATATGGCTAATAATATGAGTTAGATTGATAATAATAAGAGTAATGAGTATAGTAATTGTAGTTCTATCGATTATATCTGCATAATATGGTTAATAATATGACTTAGATTGATAATAGTGAGTGTAATCAGTATAGTAATTGTCGTTCTATCGATCATATCTGCATAATGTGGTTAATAATATGAGTTAGATTGATAATATTGAGTGTAATAAGTATAGTAATTGTCGTTCTGTCGATCATATAAGCATAATATGGCTAATAATATGAGTTAGATTGATAATAATAAGAGTAATAAGTATAGTAATTGTCGTTCTATTGATCATATAAGCATAATATGGCTAATAATATGAGATAGATTGATAATAATAAGAGTAATGAGTATAGTAATTGTCGTTCTATCGATCATATCTGCATAATCTGGTTAATAATATGAGTTAGATTGATAATATTGAGTGTAATAAGTATAGTAATTGTCGTTCTGTCGATCATATAAGCATAATATGGCTAATAATATGAGTTAGATTAATAATAATAAGAGTAATAAGTATAGTAACTGTCGTCCTATCGATCATATAAGCATAATATGGCTAATAATATGAGTTAGATTGATAATAATAAGAGGAGTGAGTATAGTAATTGTCGTCCTATCGATCATATAAGCATAATATGGCTAATAATATTAGTTAGATTGATAATAATAAGAGTAATGAGTATAGTAATTGTAGTTCTATCGATTATATCTGCATAATATGGTTAATAATATGAGTTAGATTGATAATAATAAGCGTAATAAGTATAGTAAATGTAGTTCTATCGATCATATAAGCATAATATGGCTAATAATATGACTTAGATTGATAATAATAAGAGTAGTGAGTATAGTAATTGTCGTCCTATCGATCATATAAGCATAATATGGCTAATAATTTGAGATAGATGGATAATAATAAGAGTAATAAGTATAGTAATTGTCGTCCTATCGATCATATCTGCATAATTTGGTTAATAATATGTGTTAGATTGATAATAGTGAGTGTAATAAATATAGTAATTGTAGTTCTATTGCTCATATAAGCATAATATGTCTAATAATATGAGTTAGATTGATAATAATAGGAGTAATAAGTATAGTAATTGTCGTTCTATCGATCATATAAGCATAATATGGCTAATAATATGAGTTAGATTGATAATAATAAGAGGAGTGAGTATAGTAATTGTCGTCCTATCGATCATATAAGCATAATATGGCCAATAAGATGAGTTAGATTGATAATAATAAGAGTAATAAGTATAGTAATTGTCGTTCTATCGATCATATAAGCATAATATGGCTAATAATATGGGTTAGATTGATAATAATAAGAGGAGTGAGTATAGTAATTGTCGTCCTATCGACCATATAAGCATAATATGGCTAATAATATGAGTTAGATTGATAAAAATAAGAGAAGTGAGTATAGTAATTGTCGTTCTATCGATCATATAAGCATAATATGGCTAATAATTTGAGATAGATGGATAATAATAAGAGTAATAAGTATAGTAATTGTCGTCCTATCGATCATATCTGCATAATATGGTTAATAATATGAGTTAGATTGATAATAGTGAGTGTAATAAGCATAGTAATTGTAGCTCTATTGCTCATATAAGCATAATATCGTTAATAATATGCGTTAGATTGATAATAATAAGAGTAATGTATATAGTAATTGCCGTTCTATCGATCATATAAGCATAATATGGCTAATAATATGAGTTAGATTGATAATAATAAGGGTAATGAGTATAGTAATTGTCGTTCTACCTATCATATAAGCTTAATATGGTTAATAATATGAGTTAGATTGATAATAATAAGAGTAATATGTATAGTAATTGTAGTTCTATCGATCATATAAGCATAATATGGCTAATAATATGAGTTAGATTGACAATAATAAGAGTAAAAAGTATAGTAGTTGTCGTTCTATCGATCATATAAGCATAATATGGCTAATAATATGAGGTAGATTGATAATAATAAGAGCAATAAGTATAGTAATTGTCGTCCTATCGATCATATCTGCATAATATGGTTAATAATATGAGTTAGATTGATAATAGTGTGTGTAATAAGTATAGTAATTGTAGTTCTATTGCTCATATAAGCTTAATATGGTTAATAATATGCGTTAGATTGATAATAATAAGAGTAATGATTATAGTAATTGCCGTTCTATCGATCATATAAGCATAATATGGCTAATAATATGAGTTAGATTGATAATAATAAGGGTAATGAGTATAGTAATTGTCGTTCTATCTATCATATAAGCTTAATATGGTTAATAATATGAGTTAGATTGATAAAAATAAGAGAAATGAGTATAGTAATTGTCGTCCTATCGATCATATAAGCATAATATGGCTAATAATTTGAGATAGATGGATAATAATAAGAGTAATAAGTATAGTAATTGTCGTTCTGTTGATCATATCTGCATAATATGGTTAATAATATGACTTAGATTGATAATAGTGAGTGTAATCAGTATAGTAATTGTCGTTCTATCGATCATATCTGCATAATGTGGTCAATAATATGAGTTAGATTGATAATATTGAGTGTAATAAGTATAGTAATTGTCGTCCTATCGATCATATAAGCATAATATGGCTAATAATATGAGTTAGATTGATAATAATAAGAGTAATAAGTATAGTAATTGTCGCTCTATCGATCATATAAGCATAATATGGCTAATAATATGAGTTAGATTGATAATAATAAGAGGAGTGAGTATAGTAATTGTCGTCCTATCGATCATATAAGCATAATATGGCTAATAATATGAGTTAGATTGATAATAATAAGAGTAATGAGTATAGTAATTGTAGTTCTATCGATTATATCTGCATAATATGGTTAATAATATGAGTTAGATTGATAATAATAAGAGGAGTGAGTATAGTAATTGTCGTCCTATCGATCATATAAGCATAATATGGCTAATAATATGAGTTAGATTGATAATAATAAGAGGAGTGAGTATAGTAATTGTCGTCCTATCGATCATATAAGCATAATATGGCTAATAATATTAGTTAGATTGATAATAATAAGAGTAATGAGTATAGTAATTGTAGTTCTATCGATTATATCTGCATAATATGGTTAATAATATGAGTTAGATTGATAATAATAAGCGTAATAAGTATAGTAAATGTAGTTCTATCGATCATATAAGCATAATATGGCTAATAATATGACTTAGATTGATAATAATAAGAGTAGTGAGTATAGTAATTGTCGTCCTATCGATCATATAAGCATAATATGGCTAATAATTTGAGATAGATGGATAATAATAAGAGTAATAAGTATAGTAATTGTCGTCCTATCGATCATATCTGCATAATTTGGTTAATAATATGTGTTAGATTGATAATAGTGAGTGTAATAAATATAGTAATTGTAGTTCTATTGCTCATATAAGCATAATATGTCTAATAATATGAGTTAGATTGATAATAATAGGAGTAATAAGTATAGTAATTGTCGTTCTATCGATCATATAAGCATAATATGGCTAATAATATGAGTTAGATTGATAATAATAAGAGGAGTGAGTATAGTAATTGTCGTCCTATCGATCATATAAGCATAATATGGCCAATAAGATGAGTTAGATTGATAATAATAAGAGTAATAAGTATAGTAATTGTCGTTCTATCGATCATATAAGCATAATATGGCTAATAATATGGGTTAGATTGATAATAATAAGAGGAGTGAGTATAGTAATTGTCGTCCTATCGACCATATAAGCATAATATGGCTAATAATATGAGTTAGATTGATAAAAATAAGAGAAGTGAGTATAGTAATTGTCGTTCTATCGATCATATAAGCATAATATGGCTAATAATTTGAGATAGATGGATAATAATAAGAGTAATAAGTATAGTAATTGTCGTCCTATCGATCATATCTGCATAATATGGTTAATAATATGAGTTAGATTGATAATAGTGAGTGTAATAAGCATAGTAATTGTAGCTCTATTGCTCATATAAGCATAATATCGTTAATAATATGCGTTAGATTGATAATAATAAGAGTAATGTATATAGTAATTGCCGTTCTATCGATCATATAAGCATAATATGGCTAATAATATGAGTTAGATTGATAATAATAAGGGTAATGAGTATAGTAATTGTCGTTCTACCTATCATATAAGCTTAATATGGTTAATAATATGAGTTAGATTGATAATAATAAGAGTAATATGTATAGTAATTGTAGTTCTATCGATCATATAAGCATAATATGGCTAATAATATGAGTTAGATTGACAATAATAAGAGTAAAAAGTATAGTAGTTGTCGTTCTATCGATCATATAAGCATAATATGGCTAATAATATGAGGTAGATTGATAATAATAAGAGCAATAAGTATAGTAATTGTCGTCCTATCGATCATATCTGCATAATATGGTTAATAATATGAGTTAGATTGATAATAGTGTGTGTAATAAGTATAGTAATTGTAGTTCTATTGCTCATATAAGCTTAATATGGTTAATAATATGCGTTAGATTGATAATAATAAGAGTAATGATTATAGTAATTGCCGTTCTATCGATCATATAAGCATAATATGGCTAATAATATGAGTTAGATTGATAATAATAAGGGTAATGAGTATAGTAATTGTCGTTCTATCTATCATATAAGCTTAATATGGTTAATAATATGAGTTAGATTGATAAAAATAAGAGAAATGAGTATAGTAATTGTCGTCCTATCGATCATATAAGCATAATATGGCTAATAATTTGAGATAGATGGATAATAATAAGAGTAATAAGTATAGTAATTGTCGTTCTGTTGATCATATCTGCATAATATGGTTAATAATATGACTTAGATTGATAATAGTGAGTGTAATCAGTATAGTAATTGTCGTTCTATCGATCATATCTGCATAATGTGGTCAATAATATGAGTTAGATTGATAATATTGAGTGTAATAAGTATAGTAATTGTCGTCCTATCGATCATATAAGCATAATATGGCTAATAATATGAGTTAGATTGATAATAATAAGAGTAATAAGTATAGTAATTGTCGTTCTATCGATCATATAAGCATAATATGGCTAATAATATGAGTTAGATTGATAATAATAAGAGGAGTGAGTATAGTAATTGTCGTCCTATCGATCATATAAGCATAATATGGCTAATAATATGAGTTAGATTGATAATAATAAGAGTAATGAGTATAGTAATTGTAGTTCTATCGATTATATCTGCATAATATGGTTAATAATATGAGTTAGATTGATAATAATAAGCGTAATAAGTATAGTAAATGTAGTTCTATCGATCATATAAGCATAATATGGCTAATAATATGAGTTAGATTGATAATAATAGGAGTAATAAGTATAGTAATTGTCGTTCTATCGATCATATAAGCATAATATGGCTAATAATATGAGTTAGATTGATAAAAATAAGAGAAGTAAGTATAGTAATTGTCGTTCTATCGATCATATAAGCATAATATGGCTAATAATTTGAGATAGATGGATAATAATAAGAGTAATAAGTATAGTAATTGTCGTCCTATCGATCATATCTGCATAATATGGTTAATAATATGAGTTAGATTGATAATAGTGAGTGTAATAAGTATAGTAATTGTAGCTCTATTGCTCATATAAGCATAATATCGTTAATAATATGCGTTAGATTGATAATAATAAGAGTAATGTATATAGTAATTGCCGTTCTATCGATCATATAAGCATAATATGGCCAATAATATGAGTTAGATTGATAATAATAAGCGTAATAAGAATAGTAATTGTCGTTCTGTTGATCATATCTGCATAATATGGTTAATAATATGACTTAGATTGATAATAGTGAGTGTAATCAGTATAGTAATTGTCGTTCTATCGATCATATCTGCATAATGTGGTTAATAATATGAGTTACATTGATAATATTGAGTGTAATAAGTATAGTAATTGTCGTTCTGTCGATCATATAAGCATAATATGGCTAATAATATGAGTTAGATTGATAAAAATAAGAGAAATGAGTATAGTAATTGTCGTTCTATCGATCATATAAGCATAATATGGCTAATAATTTGAGATAGATAGATAATAATAACAGTAATAAGTATAGTAATTGTCGTCCTATCGATCATATCTGCATAATTTGGTTAATAATATGTGTTAGATTGATAATAGTGAGCGTAATAAATATAGTAATTGTAGTTCTATTGCTCATATAAGCATAATATGGCTAATAATATGAGTTAGATTGATAATAATAGGAGTAATAAGTATAGTAAATGTCGTTCTATCGATCATATAAGCATAATATGGCTAATAATATGAGTTAGATTGATAATAATAAGAGGAGTGAGTATAGTAATTGTCGTCCTATCGATCATATAAGCATAATATGGCTAATAATATGAGTTAGATTGATAATAATAAGAGTAATAAGTATAGTAATTATCGTTCTATCGATCATATAAGCATAATATGGCTAATAATATGAGTTAGATTGATAATAATAAGAGGAGTGAGTATAGTAATTGTCGTCCTATCGATCATATAAGCATAACATGGCTAATAATATGAGTTAGATTGATAATAATAAGAGTAATGAGTATAGTAATTGTAGTTCTATCGATTATATCTGCATAATATGGTTAATAATATGAGTTAGATTGATAATAATAAGAGTAATGAGTATAGTAATTGTCGTTCTATCGGTCATATATGCATAATATGGCTAATAATATGAGTTAGATTGATAATAACAAGAGAAATGAGTATAGTAATTGTCGTTCTATCGATCATATAAGCATAATATGGCTAATAATATGAGTTAGATTGATAATAATAAGAGGAGTGAGTATAGTAATTGTCGTCCTATCGATCATATAAGCATAATATGGCTAATAATATGAGTTAGATTGATAATAATAAGAGTAATGAGTATAGTAATTGTAGTTCTATCGATTATATCTGCATAATATGGTTAATAATATGAGTTAGATTGATAATAATAAGCGTAATAAGTATAGTCAATGTAGTTCTATCGATCATATAAGCATAATATGGCTAATAATATGAGTTAGATTGATAATAATAAGAGTAATGAGTATAGTAATTGTAGTTCTATCGATTATATCTGCATAATATGGCTAATAATATGAGTTAGATTGATAATAATAAGAGTAATAAGTATAGTAATTGTCGTCCTATCGATCATATCTACATAATATGGTTAATAATATGAGTTGGATTGATAATAGTGAGTGTAATAAGTATAGTAATTGTAGTTCTATTGCTCATATGAGCATAATATGGCTAATAATATGAGTTAGATTGATAATAATAAGAGTAATAAGTATAGTAATTGTAGTTCTATTGCTCATATAAGCATAATATGGTTAATACTATGAGTTAAATTGATAATAATAAGAGTAATGGGTATAGTAATTGTCGTTCTATCGTTCATATATGCATAATATGGCTAATAATATGAGTTAGATTGATAAAAATAAGAGAAATGAGTATAGTGATTGTCGTTCTATCGATCATATAAGCATAATATGGCTAATAATTTGAGATAGATGGATAATAATAAGAGTTATATGTATAGTAATTGTCGTCCTATCGATCATATCTGCATAATTTGGTTAATAATATGTGTTAGATTGATAATAATAGGAGTAATAAGTATAGTAATTGTCGTTCTATCGATCATATAAGCATAATATGGCTAATAATATGAGTTAGATTGATAATAATAAGAGGAGTGAGTATAGTAATTGTCGTCCTATCGATCATATAAGCATAATATGGCTAATAATATGAGTTAGATTGATAATAATAAGAGTAATAAGTATAGTAATTGTCGTTCTATCGATCATATAAGCATAATATGGCTAATAATATGAGTTAGATTGATAATAATAAGAGGAGTGAGTATAGTAATTGTCGTCCTATCGATCATATAAGCATAATATGGCTAATAATATGAGTTAGATTGATAATAATAAGAGTAATGAGTATAGTAATTGTAGTTCTATCGATTATATCTGCATAATATGGTTAATAATATGAGTTAGATTGATAATAATAAGCGTAATAAGTATAGTAAATGTAGTTCTATCGATCATATAAGCATAATATGGCTAATAATATGACTTAGATTGATAATAATAAGAGTAGTGAGTATAGTAATTGTCGTTCTATCGATTATATAAGCATAATATGGCTAATAATGTGAGTTAGATTGATAATAATAAGAGTAATAAGTATAGTAATTGTCGTCCTATCGATCATATCTGCATAATATTGTTAATAATATGAGTTGGATTGATAATAGTGAGTGGAATAAGTATAGTAATTGTAGTTCTATTGCTCATATAAGCATAATATGGCTAATAATATGAGTTAGATAGATAATAATAAGAGTAATAAGTATAGTAATTGTAGTTCTATTGCTCATATAAGCATAATATGGTTAATACTATGAGTTAAATTGATAATAATAAGAGTAATGGGTATAGTAATTGTCGTTCTATCGTTCATATATGCATAATATGGCTAATAATATGAGTTAGATTGACAAAAATAAGAGAAATGAGTATAGTAATTGTCGTTCTATCGATCATATAAGCATAATATGGCTAATAATTTGAGATAGATGGATAATAATAAGAGTAATAAGTATAGTAATTGTCGTTCTATTGATCATATAAGCATAATATGGCTAATAATATGAGTTAGATTGATAATAATAAGAGTAATGAGTATAGTAATTGTCGTTCTATCGGTCATATATGCATAATATGGCTAATAATATGAGTTAGATTGACAAAAATAAGAGAAATGAGTATAGTAATTGTCGTTCTATCGATCATATAAGCATAATATGGCTAATAATTTGAGATAGATGGATAATAATAAGAGTAATAAGTACAGTAATTGTCGTCCTATCGATCATATCTGCATAATATGGTTAATAGTATGAGTTAGATTGATAATAGTGAGTGTAATAAGTATAGTAATTGTAGTTCTATTGCTCATATAAGCTTAATATGGTTAATAATATGCGTTAGATTGATAATAATAAGAGTAATGAATATAGTAATTGCCGTTCTATCGATCATATAAGCATAATATGGCTAATAATATGAGTTAGATTGATAATAATAAGGGTAATGAGTATAGTAATTGTCGTTCTATCTATCATATAAGCTTAATATGGTTAATAATATGAGTTAGATTGATAAAAATAAGAGAAATGAGTATAGTAATTGTCGTCCTATCGATCATATAAGCATAATATGGCTAATAATTTGAGATAGATGGATAATAATAAGAGTAATAAGTATAGTAATTGTCGTCCTATCGATCATATCTGCATAATTTGGTTAATAATATGTGTTAGATTGATAATAGTGAGTGTAATAAATATAGTAATTGTAGTTCTATTGCTCATATAAGCATAATATGGCTAATAATATGAGTTAGATTGATAATAATAGGAGTAATAAGTATAGTAATTGTAGTTCTATCGATCATATAAGCATAATATGGCTAATAATTTGAGATAGATGGATAATAATAAGAGGAGTGAGTATAGTAATTGTCGTTCTATCGATCATATAAGCATAATATGGCTAATAATATGAGTTAGATTGATAATAATAAGAGGAGTGAGTATAGTAATTGTCGTTCTATCGATCATATAAGCATAATATGGCTAATAATATGAGTTAGATTGATAATAATAAGAGCAATGATTATAGTAATTGTAGTTCTATCGATTATATCTGCATAATATGGTTAATAGTATGAGTTAGATTGATAATAATAAGAGTAATAAGTATAGTAATTGTAGTTCTATCGATCATAGAAGCATAATATGGCTAATAATATGAGTTAGATTGATAATAATAAGAGCAATGAGTATAGTAATTGTCGTCCTATCCATCATATCTGCATAATATGGTTAATAGTATGAGTTAGATTGATAATAGTGAGTGTAATAAGTATAGTTATTGTAGTTCTATTGCTCATATAAGCTTAATATGGTTAATAATATGCGTTAGATTGATAATAATAAGAGCAATGAATATAGTAATTGCCGTTCTATCGATCATATAAGCATAATATGGCTAATGATATGAGTTAGATTGATAATAATAAGGGTAATGAGTATAGTAATTGTCGTTCTATCTATCATATAAGCTTAATATGGTTAATAATATGAGTTAGATTGATAACAATAAGAGTAATAAGTATAGTAATTGTAGTTCTATCGATCATATAAGCATAATATGGCTAATAATATGAGTTAGATTGATAATAATAGGAGTAATAAGTATAGTAATTGTCGTTCTATCGATCATATAAGCATAATATGGCTAATAATATGAGTTAGATTGATAATAATAAGAGGAGTGAGTATAGTAATTGTCGTCCTATCGATCATATAAGCATAATATGGCTAATAATATGAGTTAGATTGATAATAATAAGAGTAATAAGTATAGTAATTGTCGTTCTATCGATCATATAAGCATAATTTGGTTAATAATATGTGTTAGATTGATAATAGTGAGTGTAATAAATATAGTAATTGTAGTTCTATTGCTCATATAAGCATAATATGGCTAATAATATGAGTTAGATTGATAATAATAGGAGTAATAAGTATAGTAATTGTCGTTCTATCGATCATATAAGCATAATATGGCTAATAATATGAGTTAGATTGATAATAATAAGAGGAGTGAGTATAGTAATTGTCGTCCTATCGATCATATAAGCATAATATGGCTAATAATATGAGTTAGATTGATAATAATAAGAGTAATAAGTATAGTAATTGTCGTTCTATCGATCATATAAGCATAATATGGCTAATAATATGAGTTAGATTGATAATAATAAGAGGAGTGAGTATAGTAATTGTCGTCCTATCGATCATATCTGCATAATATGGTTAATAATATGAGTTGGATTGATAATAGTGAGTGTAATAAGTATAGTAATTGTAGTTCTATTGCTCATATAAGCATAATATGGCTAATAATATGAGTTAGATTGATAATAATAATATGAGTAATAAGTATAGTAATTGTAGTCCTATTGCTCATATGAGCATAATATGGTTAATACTATGAGTTAAATTGATAATAATAAGAGTAATGAGTATAGTAATTGTCGTTCTATCGGTCATATATGCATAATATGGCTAATAATATGAGTTAGATTGATAAAAATAAGAGAAATGAGTATAGTAATTGTCGTTCTATCGATCATATAAGCATAATATGGCTAATAATTTGAGATAGATGGATAATAATAACAGTAATAAGTATAGTCATTGTCGTCCTATCGATCATATCTGCATAATTTGGTTAATAATATGTGTTAGATTGATAATAGTGAGTGTAATAAATATAGTAATTGTAGTTCTATTGCTCATATAAGCATAATATGGCTAATAATATGAGTTAGATTGATAATAATAGGAGTAATAAGTATAGTAATTGTCGTTCTATCGATCATATAAGCATAATATGGCTAATAATATGAGTTAGATTGATAATAATAAGAGGAGTGAGTATAGTAATTGTCGTCCTATCGATCATATAAGCATAATATGGCTAATAATATGAGTTAGATTGATAATAATAAGAGTAATAAGTATAGTAATTGTCGTTCTATCGATCATATAAGCATAATATGGCTAATAATATGAGTTAGATTGATAATAATAAGAGGAGTGAGTATACTAATTGTCGTCCTATCGATCATATAAGCATAATATGGCTAATAATATGAGTTAGATTGATAATAATAAGAGTAATGAGTATAGTAATTGTAGTTCTATCGATTATATCTGCATAATATGGTTAATAATATGACTTAGATTGATAATAGTGAGTGTAATCAGTATAGTAATTGTCGTTCTATCGATCATATCTGCATAATGTGGTTAATAATATGAGTTAGATTGATAATATTGAGTGTAATAAGTATAGTAATTGTCGTTCTGTCGATCATATAAGCATAATATGGCTAATAATATGAGTTAGATTGATAATAATAAGAGTAATAAGTATAGTAATTGTCGTTCTATTGATCATATAAGCATAATATGGCTAATAATATGAGATAGATTGATAATAATAAGAGTAATGAGTATAGTAATTGTCGTTCTATCGATCATATCTGCATAATCTGGTTAATAATATGAGTTAGATTGATAATATTGAGTGTAATAAGTATAGTAATTGTCGTTCTGTCGATCATATAAGCATAATATGGCTAATAATATGAGTTAGATTAATAATAATAAGAGTAATAAGTATAGTAATTGTCGTTCTATTGATCATATAAGCATAATATGGCTAATAATATGAGTTAGATTGATAATAATAAGAGTAATGAGTATAGTAATTGTCGTTCTATCGGTCATATATGCATAATATGGCTAATAATATGAGTTAGATTGATAATAATAAGAGAAATGAGTATAGTAATTGTCGTTCTATCGATCATATAAGCATAATATAGCTAATAATATGAGTTAGATTGATAATAATAAGAGGAGTGAGTATAGTAATTGTCGTCCTATCGATCATATAAGCATAATATGGCTAATAATATGAGTTAGATTGATAATAATAAGAGTAATGAGTATAGTAATTGTAGTTCTATCGATTATATCTGCATAGTATGGTTAATAATATGAGTTAGATTGATAATAATAAGCGTAATAACTATAGTAAATGTAGTTCTATCGATCATATAAGCATAATATGGCTAATAATATGAGTTAGATTGATAATAATAAGAGTAATGAGTATAGTAATTGTAGTTCTATCGATTATATCTGCATAATATGGCTAATAATATGAGTTAGATTGATAATAATAAGAGTAATAAGTATAGTAATTGTCGTCCTATCGATCATATCTGCATAATATGGTTAATAATATGAGTTGGATTGATAATAGTGAGTGTAATAAGTATAGTAATTGTAGTTCCATTGCTCATATGAGCATAATATGGCTAATATATGAGTTAGATTGATAATAATAGGAGTAATAAGTATAGTAATTGTCGTTCTATCGATCATATAAGCATAATATGGCTAATAATATGGGTTAGATTGATAATAATAAGAGGAGTGAGTATAGTAATTGTCGTCCTATCGACCATATAAGCATAATATGGCTAATAATATGAGTTAGATTGATAATAATAACAGTAATGAGTATAGTAATTGTAGTTCTATCGATTATATCTGCATAATATGGCTAATAATATGAGTTAGATTGATAATAATAAGAGAAATGAGTATAGTGATTGTCGTTCTATCGATCATATAAGCATAATATGGCTAATAATTTGAGATAGATGGATAATAATAAGAGTAATATGTATAGTAATTGTCGTCCTATCGATCATATCTGCATAATTTGGTTAATAATATGTGTTAGATTGATAATAATAGGAGTAATAAGTATAGTAATTGTCGTTCTATCGATCATATAAGCATAATATGGCTAATAATATGAGGTAGATTGATAATAATAAGAGCAATAAGTATAGTAATTGTCGTCCTATCGATCATATAAGCATAATATGGCTAATAATATGAGTTAGATTGATAATAATAAGAGTAATGAGTATAGTAATTGTAGTTCTATCGATTATATCTGCATAATATGGTTAATAATATGAGTTAGATTGATAATAATAAGCGTAATAAGTATAGTAAATGTAGTTCTATCGATCATATAAGCATAATATGGCTAATAATATGACTTAGATTGATAATAATAAGAGTAGTGAGTATAGTAATTGTCGTTCTATCGATTATATAAGCATAATATGGCTAATAATGTGAGTTAGATTGATAATAATAAGAGTAATAAGTATAGTAATTGTCGTCCTATCGATCATATCTGCATAATATGGTTAATAATATGAGTTGGATTGATAATAGTGAGTGGAATAAGTATAGTAATTGTAGTTCTATTGCTCATATAAGCATAATATGGCTAATAATATGAGTTAGATAGATAATAATAAGAGTAATAAGTATAGTAATTGTAGTTCTATTGCTCATATAAGCATAATATGGTTAATACTATGAGTTAAATTGATAATAATAAGAGTAATGAGTATAGTAATTGTCGTTCTATCGGTCATATATGCATAATATGGCTAATAATATGAGTTAGATTGACAAAAATAAGAGAAATGAGTATAGTAATTGTCGTTCTATCGATCATATAAGCATAATATGGCTAATAATTTGAGATAGATGGATAATAATAAGAGTAATAAGTACAGTAATTGTCGTCCTATCGATCATATCTGCATAATATGGTTAATAGTATGAGTTAGATTGATAATAGTGAGTGTAATAAGTATAGTAATTGTAGTTCTATTGCTCATATAAGCTTAATATGGTTAATAATATGCGTTAGATTGATAATAATAAGAGTAATGAATATAGTAATTGTAGTTCTATTGCTCATATAAGCATAATATGGCTAATAATATGAGTTAGATTGATAATAATAAGAGTAGTGAGTATAGTAATTGTCGTTCTATCGATCATATAAGCATAATATGGCCAATAATATGAGTTAGATTGATAATAATAAGAGTAATAAGAATAGTAATTGTCGTTCTGTTGATCATATCTGCATAATATGGTTAATAATATGACTTAGATTGATAATAGTGAGTGTAATCAGTATAGTAATTGTCGTTCTATCGATCATATCTGCATAATGTGGTTAATAATATGAGTTAGATTGATAATATTGAGTGTAATAAGTATAGTAATTGTCGTTCTGTCGATCATATAAGCATAATATGGCTAATAATATGAGTTAGATTGATAAAAATAAGAGAAATGAGTATAGTAATTGTCGTTCTATTGATCATATAAGCATAATATGGCTAATAATTTGAGATAGATGGATAATAATAACAGTAATAAGTATAGTAATTGTCGTCCTATCGATCATATCTGCATAATTTGGTTAATAATATGTGTTAGCTTGATAATAGTGAGCGTAATAAATATAGTAATTGTAGTTCTATTGCTCATATAAGCATAATATGGCTAATAATATGAGTTAGATTGATAATAATAGGAGTAATAAGTATAGTAATTGTCGTTCTATCGATCATATAAGCATAATATGGCTAATAATATGAGTTAGATTGATAATAATAAGAGGAGTGAGTATAGTAATTGTCGTCCTATCGATCATATAAGCATAATATGGCTAATAATATGAGTTAGATTGATAATAATAAGAGTAATAAGTATAGTAATTGTCGTTCTATCGATCATATAAGCATAATATGGCTAATAATATGAGTTAGATTGATAATAATAAGAGGAGTGAGTATAGTAATTGTCGTCCTATCGATCATATAAGCATAATATGGCTAATAATATGAGTTAGATTGACAATAATAAGAGTAATAAGTATAGTAATTGTCGTTCTATCGATCATATAAGCATAATATGGCTAATAATATGAGTTAGATTGATAATAATAAGAGGAGTGAGTATAGTAATTGTCGTCCTATCGATCATATAAGCATAATATGGCTAATAATATGAGTTAGATTGATAATAATAAGAGTAATGAGTATAGTAATTGTAGTTCTATCGATTATATCTGCATAATATGGTTAATAATATGAGTTAGATTGATAATAATAAGCGTAATAAGTATAGTAAATGTAGTTCCATCGATCATATAAGCATAATATGGCTAATAATATGACTTAGATTGATAATAATAAGAGTAGTGAGTATAGTAATTGTCGTTCTATCGATCATATAAGCATAATATGGCCAATAATATGAGTTAGATTGATAATAATAAGAGTAATAAGAATAGTAATTGTCGTTCTGTTGATCATATCTGCATAAGATGGTTAATAATATGACTTAGATTGATAATAGTGAGTGTAATCAGTATAGTAATTGTCGTTCTATCGATCATATCTGCATAATGTGGTTAATAATATGAGTTAGATTGATAATATTGAGTGTAATAAGTATAGTAATTGTCGTTCTGTCGATCATATAAGCATAATATGGCTAATAATATGAGTTAGATTGATAAAAATAAGAGAAATGAGTATAGTAATTGTCGTTCTATCGATCATATAAGCATAATATGGCTAATAATTTGAGATAGATGGATAATAATAACAGTAATAAGTATAGTAATTGTCGTCCTATCGATCATATCTGCATAATTTGGTTAATAATATGTGTTAGATTGATAATAGTGAGCGTAATAAATATAGTAATTGTAGTTCTATTGCTCATATAAGCATAATATGGCTAATAATATGAGTTAGATTGATAATAATAGGAGTAATAAGTATAGTAATTGTCGTTCTATCGATCATATAAGCATAATATGGCTAATAATATGAGTTAGATTGATAATAATAAGAGGATTGAGTATAGTAATTGTCGTCCTATCGATCATATAAGCATAATATGGCTAATAATATGAGTTAGATTGATAATAATAAGAGTAATAAGTATAGTAATTGTCGTTCTATCGATCATATAAGCATAATATGGCTAATAATATGAGTTAGATTGATAATAATAAGAGGAGTGAGTATAGTAATTGTCGTCCTATCGATCATATAAGCATAATATGGCTAATAATATGAGTTAGATTGATAATAATAAGAGTAATGAGTATAGTAATTGTAGTTCTATCGATTATATCTGCATAATATGGTTAATAATATGACTTAGATTGATAATAGTGAGTGTAATCAGTATAGTAATTGTCGTTCTATCGATCATATCTGCATAATGTGGTTAATAATATGAGTTAGATTGATAATATTGAGTGTAATAAGTATAGTAATTGTCGTTCTGTCGATCATATAAGCATAATATGGCTAATAATATGAGTTAGATTGATAATAATAAGAGTAATAAGTATAGTAATTGTCGTTCTATTGATCATATAAGCATAATATGGCTAATAATATGAGATAGATTGATAATAATAAGAGTAATGAGTATAGTAATTGTCGTTCTATCGATCATATCTGCATAATCTGGTTAATAATATGAGTTAGATTGATAATATTGAGTGTAATAAGTATAGTAATTGTCGTTCTGTCGATCATATAAGCATAATAT
This sequence comes from Megachile rotundata, assembly GCF_050947335.1. Lineage (NCBI taxonomy): Eukaryota > Metazoa > Arthropoda > Insecta > Hymenoptera > Megachilidae > Megachile > Megachile rotundata. The sequence continues at coordinate 5,163 of NW_027474888.1, read as the reverse complement.
GGCTAATAATATGAGTTAGATTAATAATAATAAGAGTAATAAGTATAGTAACTGTCGTTCTATTGATCATATAAGCATAATATGGCTAATAATATGAGTTAGATTGATAATAATAAGAGTAATGAGTATAGTAATTGTCGTTCTATCGGTCATATATGCATAATATGGCTAATAATATGAGTTAGATTGATAATAATAAGAGAAATGAGTATAGTAATTGTCGTTCTATCGATCATATAAGCATAATATGGCTAATAATATGAGTTAGATTGATAATAATAAGAGGAGTGAGTATAGTAATTGTCGTCCTATCGATCATATAAGCATAATATGGCTAATAATATGAGTTAGATTGATAATAATAAGAGGAGTGAGTATAGTAATTGTCGTCCTATCGATCATATAAGCATAATATGGCTAATAATATGAGTTAGATTGATAATAATAAGAGTAATAAGTATAGTAATTGTCGTTCTATCGATCATATAAGCATAATATGGCTAATAATATGAGTTAGATTGATAATAATAAGAGGAGTGAGTATAGTAATTGTCGTCCTATCGATCATATAAGCATAACATGGCTAATAATATGAGTTAGATTGATAATAATAAGAGTAATGAGTATAGTAATTGTAGTTCTATCGATTATATCTGCATAATATGGTTAATAATATGAGTTAGATTGATAATAATAAGAGTAATGAGGTATAGTAATTGTCGTTCTATCGGTCATATATGCATAATATGGCTAATAATATGAGTTAGATTGATAATAACAAGAGAAATGAGTATAGTAATTGTCGTTCTATCGATCATATAAGCATAATATGGCTAATAATATGAGTTAGATTGATAATAATAAGAGGAGTGAGTATAGTAATTGTCGTCCTATCGATCATATAAGCATAATATGGCTAATAATATGAGTTAGATTGATAATAATAAGAGTAATGAGTATAGTAATTGTAGTTCTATCGATTATATCTGCATAATATGGTTAATAATATGAGTTAGATTGATAATAATAAGCGTAATAAGTATAGTCAATGTAGTTCTATCGATCATATAAGCATAATATGGCTAATAATATGAGTTAGATTGATAATAATAAGAGTAATGAGTATAGTAATTGTAGTTCTATCGATTATATCTGCATAATATGGCTAATAATATGAGTTAGATTGATAATAATAAGAGTAATAAGTATAGTAATTGTCGTCCTATCGATCATATCTGCATAATATGGTTAATAATATGAGTTGGATTGATAATAGTGAGTGTAATAAGTATAGTAATTGTAGTTCTATTGCTCATATGAGCATAATATGGCTAATAATATGAGTTAGATTGATAATAATAAGAGTAATAAGTATAGTAATTGTAGTTCTATTGCTCATATAAGCATAATATGGTTAATACTATGAGTTAAATTGATAATAATAAGAGTAATGGGTATAGTAATTGTCGTTCTATCGTTCATATATGCATAATATGGCTAATAATATGAGTTAGATTGATAAAAATAAGAGAAATGAGTATAGTGATTGTCGTTCTATCGATCATATAAGCATAATATGGCTAATAATTTGAGATAGATGGATAATAATAAGAGTTATATGTATAGTAATTGTCGTCCTATCGATCATATCTGCATAATTTGGTTAATAATATGTGTTAGATTGATAATAATAGGAGTAATAAGTATAGTAATTGTCGTTCTATCGATCATATAAGCATAATATGGCTAATAATATGAGTTAGATTGATAATAATATGAGGAGTGAGTATAGTAATTGTCGTCCTATCGATCATATAAGCATAATATGGCTAATAATATGAGTTAGATTGATAATAATAAGAGTAATAAGTATAGTAATTGTCGTTCTATCGATCATATAAGCATAATATGGCTAATAATATGAGTTAGATTGATAATAATAAGAGGAGTGAGTATAGTAATTGTCGTCCTATCGATCATATAAGCATAATATGGCTAATAATATGAGTTAGATTGATAATAATAAGAGTAATGAGTATAGTAATTGTAGTTCTATCGATTATATCTGCATAATATGGTTAATAATATGAGTTAGATTGATAATAATAAGCGTAATAAGTATAGTAAATGTAGTTCTATCGATCATATAAGCATAATATGGCTAATAATATGACTTAGATTGATAATAATAAGAGTAGTGAGTATAGTAATTGTCGTTCTATCGATTATATAAGCATAATATGGCTAATAATGTGAGTTAGATTGATAATAATAAGAGTAATAAGTATAGTAATTGTCGTCCTATCGATCATATCTGCATAATATTGTTAATAATATGAGTTGGATTGATAATAGTGAGTGGAATAAGTATAGTAATTGTAGTTCTATTGCTCATATAAGCATAATATGGCTAATAATATGAGTTAGATAGATAATAATAAGAGTAATAAGTATAGTAATTGTAGTTCTATTGCTCATATAAGCATAATATGGTTAATACTATGAGTTAAATTGATAATAATAAGAGTAATGAGTATAGTAATTGTCGTTCTATCGGTCATATATGCATAATATGGCTAATAATATGAGTTAGATTGACAAAAATAAGAGAAATGAGTATAGTAATTGTCGTTCTATCGATCATATAAGCATAATATGGCTAATAATTTGAGATAGATGGATAATAATAAGAGTAATAAGTATAGTAATTGTCGTTCTATTGATCATATAAGCATAATATGGCTAATAATATGAGTTAGATTGATAATAATAAGAGTAATGAGTATAGTAATTGTCGTTCTATCGGTCATATATGCATAATATGGCTAATAATATGAGTTAGATTGACAAAAATAAGAGAAATGAGTATAGTAATTGTCGTTCTATCGATCATATAAGCATAATATGGCTAATAATTTGAGATAGATGGATAATAATAAGAGTAATAAGTACAGTAATTGTCGTCCTATCGATCATATCTGCATAATATGGTTAATAGTATGAGTTAGATTGATAATAGTGAGTGCAATAAGTATAGTAATTGTAGTTCTATTGCTTATATAAGCTTAATATGGTTAATAATATGCGTTAGATTGATAATAATAAGAGTAATGAATATAGTAATTGCCGTTCTATCGATCATATAAGCATAATATGGCTAATAATATGAGTTAGATTGATAATAATAAGGGTAATGAGTATAGTAATTGTCGTTCTTTCTATCATATAAGCTTAATATGGTTAATAATATGAGTTAGATTGATAACAATAAGAGTAATAAGTATAGTAATTGTAGTTCTATCGATCATATAAGCATAATATGGCTAATAATATGAGTTAGATTGATAATAATAGGAGTAATAAGTATAGTAATTGTCGTTCTATCGATCATATAAGCATAATATGGCTAATAATATGAGTTAGATTGATAATAATAAGAGGAGTGAGTATAGTAATTGTCGTCCTATCGATCATATAAGCATAATATGGCTAATAATATGAGTTAGATTGATAATAATAAGAGTAATAAGTATAGTAATTGTCGTTCTATCGATCATATAAGCATAATTTGGTTAATAATATGTGTTAGATTGATAATAGTGAGTGTAATAAATATAGTAATTGTAGTTCTATTGCTCATATAAGCATAATATGGCTAATAATATGAGTTAGATTGATAATAATAGGAGTAATAAGTATAGTAATTGTCGTTCTATCGATCATATAAGCATAATATGGCTAATAATATGAGTTAGATTGATAATAATAAGAGGAGTGAGTATAGTAATTGTCGTCCTATCGATCATATAAGCATAATATGGCCAATAAGATGAGTTAGATTGATAATAATAAGAGTAATAAGTATAGTAATTGTCGTTCTATCGATCATATAAGCATAATATGGCTAATAATATGAGTTAGATTGATAATAATAAGAGGAGTGAGTATAGTAATTGTCGTCCTATCGATCATATCTGCATAATATGGTTAATAATATGTGTTAGATTGATAATAGTGAGTGTAATAAATATAGTAATTGTAGTTCTATTGCTCATATAAGCATAATATGGCTAATAATATGAGTTAGATTGATAATAATAGGAGTAATAAGTATAGTAATTGTCGTTCTATCGATCATATAAGCATAATATGGCTAATAATATGGGTTAGATTGATAATAATAAGAGGAGTGAGTATAGTAATTGTCGTCCTATCGACCATATAAGCATAATATGGCTAATAATATGAGTTAGATTGATAATAATAAGAGTAATGAGTATAGTAATTGTAGTTCTATCGATTATATCTGCATAATATGGTTAATAATATGAGTTAGATTGATAATAATAAGCGTAATAAGTATAGTAAATGTAGTTCTATCGATCATATAAGCATAATATGGCTAATAATATGACTTAGATTGATAATAATAAGAGTAGTGAGTATAGTAATTGTCGTTCTATCGATCATATAAGCATAATATGGCCAATAATATGAGTTAGATTGATAATAATAAGAGTAATAAGAATAGTAATTGTCGTTCTGTTGATCATATCTGCATAATATGGTTAATAATACGACTTAGATTGATAATAGTGAGTGTAATCAGTATAGTAATTGTCGTTCTATCGATCATATCTGCATAATGTGGTTAATAATATGAGTTACATTGATAATATTGAGTGTAATAAGTATAGTAATTGTCGTTCTGTCGATCATATAAGCATAATATGGCTAATAATATGAGTTAGATTGATAAAAATAAGAGAAATGAGTATAGTAATTGTCGTTCTATCGATCATATAAGCATAATATGGCTAATAATTTGAGATAGATGGATAATAATAACAGTAATAAGTATAGTAATTGTCGTCCTATCGATCATATCTGCATAATTTGGTTAATAATATGTGTTAGATTGATAATAGTGAGCGTAATAAATATAGTAATTGTAGTTCTATTGCTCATATAAGCATAATATGGCTAATAATATGAGTTAGATTGATAATAATAGGAGTAATAAGTATAGTAATTGTCGTTCTATCGATCATATAAGCATAATATGGCTAATAATATGAGTTAGATTGATAATAATAAGAGGAGTGAGTATAGTAATTGTCGTCCTATCGATCATATAAGCATAATATGGCTAATAATATGAGT
>NW_027474887.1:0-24219 GCF_050947335.1 Megachile rotundata | reverse complement strand
GATCATATCTGCATAATATGGTTAATAATATGAGTTAGATTGATAATAATAAGAGTAATAAGTATAGTAATTGTCGTTATATCGATCATATAACCATAATATGGCTAATAGCATGAGTTAGATTGATAATAATAAGAGTAATGAGTATAGTAATTGTCGTTCTATCGATCATATCTGCATAATATGGTTAATAGTATGAGTTAGATTGATAATAGTGAGTGCAATAAATATAGTAATTGTCGTTCTATCGCTCATATAAGCACAATATGGCTAATAATATGAGTTAGATTGATAATAATAAGAGTAATAAGTATAGTAATTGTCGTTCTTTCGATCATTTAAGCATAATATGGCTAATAATATGAGTTAGATTGATAATAATAAGAGTAATAAGTATAGTAATTGTTGTTCTCTCGATCATATGAGCATAATATGGCTAATAATATGAGTTAGAGTGATAATACTAAGAGTAGTGAGTATAGTAATTCTCAATCTATCGATCATATAAGCATAATATGGCTAATAATATGAGTTAGATTGATAATAGTAACAGTAATAAGTATAGTAATTGTCGTTCTATCGATAATATAAGCATAATATGGCTAATAATATGAGTTAGATTGATAATACTAAGAGTAGTGAGTATAGTAATTGTCGTTCTATCGATCATATAAGCATAATATGGCTAATAATATGAGTTAGATTGATAATAATAAGAGTAATGAGTATAGTAATTGTAGTTCTATCGATCATATCTGCATAATATGGTTAATAATATGAGTTAGATTGATAATAATAAGAGCAATGAGTATAGTAATTGTCGTACTATCGATCATATAAGCATAATATGGCTAATAATATGTGTTAGATTGATAATAATAAGTGTAATAAGTATAGTAATTGTCGTTCGATCGATCATATCTGCATAATATGGTTAATAATATGAGTTAGATTGATAATAATAAGAGTAATGAGTATAGTAATTGTCGTACTATCGATCATATAAGCATAATATGGCTAATAATGTGAGTTAGATTGATAATAGTGCGTGCAATAAATATAGTAATTGTCGTTCTATCGCTCATATAAGCACAATATGGCTAATAATATGAGTTAGATTTATAATAATAAGAGTAATAAGTATAGTAATTGTCGTTCTATCGATAATATAAGCACAATATGTCTAATAATATGAGTTAGATTGATAATAATAAGAGTAATGAGTATAGTAATTGTCGTTCTATCGATCATATCTGCATAATATGGTTAATAATATGAGTTAGATTGATAATAATAAGAGTAATAAGTATAGTAATTGTCGTTATATCGATCATATAACCATAATATGGCTAATAGCATGAGTTAGATTGATAATAATAAGAGTAATGAGTATAGTAATTGTCGTTCTATCGATCATATCTGCATAATATGGTTAATAATATGAGTTAGATTGATAATAGTGAGTGTAATAAATATAGTAATTGTCGTTCTATCGCTCATATAAGCACAATATGGCTAATAATATGAGTTAGATTGATATTAATAAGAGTAATAAGTATAGTAATTGTCGTTCTATCGATCATATAAGCATAATATGGCTAATAATATGAGTTAGATTGATAATAATAAGAGTAATAAGTACAGTAATTGTCGTTCTATCGATCATATAAGCATAATAAGGCTAATAATATGAGTTAGAGTGATAATACTAAGAGCAGTGAGTATAGTAATTGTCGTTCTATCGATCATTTAAGCATAATATGGCTAATAATATGAGTTAGATTGATAATAATAAGAGTAATAAGTATAGTAATTGTCGTTCTATCGGTCATTTAAGCATAATATGGCTAATAATATGAGTCAGATTGATAATAATAAGAGTAATAAGTATAGTAATTGTCGTTCTATCGATAATATAAGCATAATATTGCTAATAATATGAGTTAGATTGATAATACTAAGAGTAGTGAGTATAGTAATTCTCGTTCTATCGATCATATATGCATAATATGGCTAACAATATGAGTTAGATTGATAATACTAAGAGTAGTGAGTATAGTAATTGTCGTTCTATCGATCATATAAGCATAATATGGCTAATAATATGAGTTAGATTGATAATTTTAAGAGTAGTAAGTATAGTATTTGTCGTTCTATCGATCATATAAGCATAATATGGCTAATAATACGAGTTAGATTGATAATAATAAGAGTAATAAGTATAGTAATTGTCGTTCTATCGATCATTTAACCATAATATGGCTAATAATATGAGTTAGATTGATAATAATAAGAGTAATAAGTATAGTAATTGTCGTTCTATCGATAATATAAGCATAATATGGCTAATGATATGAGTTAGATTGATAATACTAAGGGTAGTGAGTATAGTAATTCTCGCTCTATCGATCATATAAGCATAATATGGCTAATAATATGAGTTGGATTGATAATATTAAGAGTAATGAGTATAGTAATTGTCGTTCTATCGATCATATCTGCATAATATGGTTAATAATATGAGTTTGATTGATAATAGTGAGTGTAATAAATATAGTAATTGTCGTTCTATCGCTCATATAAGCACAATATGCCTAATAATATGAGTTAGATTGATAATAATAAGAGTAATAAGTATAGTAATTGTCGTTCTATCGATCATATAAGCATAATATGGCTAATAATATGAGTTAGATTGATAATAATAACAGTAATAAGTATAGTAATTGTCGTTCTATCGATAATATAAGCATAATATGGTTAATAATATGAGTTAGATTGATAATACTAAGAGTAGTGAGTATAGTAATTGTCGTTCTATCGACCATATAAGCATAATATGGCTAATAATATGAGTTAGATTGATAATAATAAGAGTAATAAGTATAGTAATTGTCGTTCTATCGATAATATAAGCATAATATGGTTAATAATATGAGTTAGATTGATAATACTAAGAGTAGTGAGTATAGTAATTGTCGTTCTATCGACCATATAAGCATAATATGGCTAATAATATGAGTTAGATTGATAATAATAAGAGTAATGAGTATAGTAATTCTCGTTCTATCGATCATATAAGCACAATATGGCTAATAATATGAGTTAGATTGATAATAATAAGAGTAATAAGTATAGTAATTGTCGTTCTATCGATCATATCTGCATAATATGGTTAATAATATGAGTTAGATTGATAATAATAAGAGTAATAAGTATAGTAATTGTCGTTATATCGATCATATAACCATAATATGGCTAATAGCATGAGTTAGATTGATAATAATAAGAGTAATGAGTATAGTAATTGTCGTTCTATCGATCATATCTGCATAATATGGTTAATAGTATGAGTTAGATTGATAATAATGAGTGCAATAAATATAGTAATTGTCGTTCTATCGCTCATATAAGCACAATATGGCTAATAATATGAGTTAGATTGATAATAATAAGAGTAATAAGTATAGTAATTGTCGTTCTTTCGATCATTTAAGCATAATATGGCTAATAATATGAGTTAGATTGATAATAATAAGAGTAATAAGTATAGTAATTGTTGTTCTCTCGATCATATGAGCATAATATGGCTAATAATATGAGTTAGAGTGATAATACTAAGAGTAGTGAGTATAGTAATTCTCAATCTATCGATCATATAAGCATAATATGGCTAATAATATGAGTTAGATTGATAATAGTAACAGTAATAAGTATAGTAATTGTCGTTCTATCGATAATATAAGCATAATATGGCTAATAATATGAGTTAGATTGATAATACTAAGAGTAGTGAGTATAGTAATTGTCGTTCTATCGATCATATAAGCATAATATGGCTAATAATATGAGTTAGATTGATAATAATAAGAGTAATGAGTATAGTAATTGTAGTTCTATCGATCATATCTGCATAATATGGTTAATAATATGAGTTAGATTGATAATAATAAGAGCAATGAGTATAGTAATTGTCGTACTATCGATCATATAAGCATAATATGGCTAATAATATGTGTTAGATTGATAATAATAAGTGTAATAAGTATAGTAATTGTCGTTCGATCGATCATATCTGCATAATATGGTTAATAATATGAGTTAGATTGATAATAATAAGAGTAATGAGTATAGTAATTGTCGTACTATCGATCATATAAGCATAATATGGCTAATAATGTGAGTTAGATTGATAATAGTGCGTGCAATAAATATAGTAATTGTCGTTCTATCGCTCATATAAGCACAATATGGCTAATAATATGAGTTAGATTTATAATAATAAGAGTAATAAGTATAGTAATTGTCGTTCTATCGATAATATAAGCACAATATGTCTAATAATATGAGTTAGATTGATAATAATAAGAGTAATGAGTATAGTAATTGTCGTTCTATCGATCATATCTGCATAATATGGTTAATAATATGAGTTAGATTGATAATAATAAGAGTAATAAGTATAGTAATTGTCGTTATATCGATCATATAACCATAATATGGCTAATAGCATGAGTTAGATTGATAATAATAAGAGTAATGAGTATAGTAATTGTCGTTCTATCGATCATATCTGCATAATATGGTTAATAATATGAGTTAGATTGATAATAGTGAGTGTAATAAATATAGTAATTGTCGTTCTATCGCTCATATAAGCACAATATGGCTAATAATATGAGTTAGATTGATATTAATAAGAGTAATAAGTATAGTAATTGTCGTTCTATCGATCATATAAGCATAATATGGCTAATAATATGAGTTAGATTGATAATAATAAGAGTAATAAGTACAGTAATTGTCGTTCTATCGATCATATAAGCATAATAAGGCTAATAATATGAGTTAGAGTGATAATACTAAGAGCAGTGAGTATAGTAATTGTCGTTCTATCGATCATTTAAGCATAATATGGCTAATAATATGAGTCAGATTGATAATAATAAGAGTAATAAGTATAGTAATTGTCGTTCTATCGATAATATAAGCATAATATTGCTAATAATATGAGTTAGATTGATAATACTAAGAGTAGTGAGTATAGTAATTCTCGTTCTATCGATCATATATGCATAATATGGCTAACAATATGAGTTAGATTGATAATACTAAGAGTAGTGAGTATAGTAATTGTCGTTCTATCGATCATATAAGCATAATATGGCTAATAATATGAGTTAGATTGATAATTTTAAGAGTAGTAAGTATAGTATTTGTCGTTCTATCGATCATATAAGCATAATATGGCTAATAATACGAGTTAGATTGATAATAATAAGAGTAATAAGTATAGTAATTGTCGTTCTATCGATCATTTAACCATAATATGGCTAATAATATGATTTAGATTGATAATAATAAGAGTAATAAGTATAGTAATTGTCGTTCTATCGATAATATAAGCATAATATGGCTAATGATATGAGTTAGATTGATAATACTAAGGGTAGTGAGTATAGTAATTCTCGCTCTATCGATCATATAAGCATAATATGGCTAATAATATGAGTTGGATTGATAATATTAAGAGTAATGAGTATAGTAATTGTCGTTCTATCGATCATATCTGCATAATATGGTTAATAATATGAGTTTGATTGATAATAGTGAGTGTAATAAATATAGTAATTGTCGTTCTATCGCTCATATAAGCACAATATGCCTAATAATATGAGTTAGATTGATAATAATAAGAGTAATAAGTATAGTAATTGCCGTTCTATCGATCATATAAGCATAATATGGCTAATAATATGAGTTAGATTGATAATAATAACAGTAATAAGTATAGTAATTGTCGTTCTATCGATAATATAAGCATAATATGGTTAATAATATGAGTTAGATTGATAATACTAAGAGTAGTGAGTATAGTAATTGTCGTTCTATCGACCATATAAGCATAATATGGCTAATAATATGAGTTAGATTGATAATAATAAGAGTAATAAGTATAGTAATTGTCGTTCTATCGATAATATAAGCATAATATGGTTAATAATATGAGTTAGATTGATAATACTAAGAGTAGTGAGTATAGTAATTGTCGTTCTATCGACCATATAAGCATAATATGGCTAATAATATGAGTTAGATTGATAATAATAAGAGTAATGAGTATAGTAATTCTCGTTCTATCGATCATATAAGCACAATATGGCTAATAATATGAGTTAGATTGATAATAATAAGAGTAATAAGTATAGTAATTGTCGTTCTATCGATCATATCTGCATAATATGGTTAATAATATGAGTTAGATTGATAATAATAAGAGTAATAAGTATAGTAATTGTCGTTATATCGATCATATAACCATAATATGGCTAATAGCATGAGTTAGATTGATAATAATAAGAGTAATGAGTATAGTAATTGTCGTTCTATCGATCATATCTGCATAATATGGTTAATAGTATGAGTTAGATTGATAATAGTGAGTGCAATAAATATAGTAATTGTCGTTCTATCGCTCATATAAGCACAATATGGCTAATAATATGAGTTAGATTGATAATAATAAGAGTAATAAGTATAGTAATTGTCGTTCTTTCGATCATTTAAGCATAATATGGCTAATAATATGAGTTAGATTGATAATAATAAGAGTAATAAGTATAGTAATTGTTGTTCTCTCGATCATATGAGCATAATATGGCTAATAATATGAGTTAGAGTGATAATACTAAGAGTAGTGAGTATAGTAATTCTCAATCTATCGATCATATAAGCATAATATGGCTAATAATATGAGTTAGATTGATAATAGTAACAGTAATAAGTATAGTAATTGTCGTTCTATCGATAATATAAGCATAATATGGCTAATAATATGAGTTAGATTGATAATACTAAGAGTAGTGAGTATAGTAATTGTCGTTCTATCGATCATATAAGCATAATATGGCTAATAATATGAGTTAGATTGATAATAATAAGAGTAATGAGTATAGTAATTGTCGTTCTATCGATAATATAAGCATAATATGGCGAATAATATGAGTTAGATTTATAATAATAAGAGTAATAAGTATAGTAATTGTCGTTCTATCGATCACATCTGCATAATATGGTTAATAATATGAGTTAGATTGATAATAATAAGAGTATTAAGTATAGTAATTGTCGTTATATCGATCATATAACCATAATATGGCTAATGGCATGAGTTAGATTGATAATAATAAGAGTAATGAGTATAGTAATTGTCGTTCTATCGATCATATCTGCATAATATGGTTAATAATATGAGTTAGATTGATAATAGTGAGTGTAATAAATATAGTAATTGTCGTTCTATCGCTCATGTAATCACAATATGGCTAATAATATGAGTTAGATTGATAATAATAAGAGTAATAAGTATAGTAATTGTCGTTCTATCGATCATATAAGCATCATATGGCTAATAATATGAGTTAGATTGGTAATAATAAGTGTAATAAGTATAGTAATTGTCGTTCTATCGATCATAATTGCATAATATGGTTAATAATATGAGTTAGATTGATAATAATAAGAGCAATGAGTATAGTAATTGTCGTACTATCGATCATATAAGCTTAATATGGCTAATAATATGAGTTAGATTGATAATAATAAGTGTAATAAGTATAGTAATTGTCGTTCGATCGATCATATAAGCATAATATGGCTAATAATATGAGTTAGATTGATAATAATAACAGTAATAAGTATAGTAATTGTTGTTATCTCGATCATATGAGCATAATATGGCTAATAATATGAGTTAGAGTGATAATACTAAGAGTAGTGAGTATAGTAATTCTCATTCTATCCATCATATAAGCATAATATGGCTAATAATATGAGTTAGATTGATAACAATAACAGTAATAAGTATAGTAATTGTCGTTCTATCGATCACATCTGCATAATATGGTTAATAATATGAGTTAGATTGATAATAATAAGAGTATTAAGTATAGTAATTGTCGTTATATCGATCATATAACCATAATATGGCTAATAGCATGAGTTAGATTGATAATAATAAGAGTAATGAGTATAGTAATTGTCGTTCTATCGATCATATAAGCATAATATGGCGAATAATATGAGTTAGATTTATAATAATAAGAGTAATAAGTATAGTAATTGTCGTTCTATCGATCATATAAGCACAATATGGCTAATAATATGAGTTAGATTGATAATAGTGAGTGTAATAAATATAGTAATTGTCGTTCTATCGCTCATATAAGCACAATATGGCTAATAATATGAGTTAGATTGATAATAATAAGAGTAACAAGTATAGTAATTGTCGTTCTATCGATCATATAAGCATAATATGGCTAATAATATGAGTTAGATTGATAATAATAAGAGTAATAAGTATAGTAATTGACGTTCTATCGATCATTTAAGCATAATATGGCGAATAATATGAGTTGGGTTGATAAAAATAAGAATAATAAGTATAGTAATTGTCGTTCTATCGATCATATAAGCATAATATGGTTAATAATATGAGTTAGAATGATAATAATAAGAGTAATAAGTATAGTAATTGTCGTTCTATCGATCATATCTGCATAATATTGTTAATAATATGAGTTAGATTGATAATAGTGAGTGTAATAAGTATAGTGAATGTCGTTCTATCAATCATATCAGCATAATATGGGTAATAATATGAGTTGGATTGATAATAATAAGAGTAATGAGTATAGTAATTGTCGTTCTACCGATCATATAAGCACAATATGGCTAATAATATGAGTTAGATTGATAATAATAAGAGTAATGAGTATAGTAACTGTCGTTCTATCGATCATTTAAGCATAATATGGCTAATAATATGAGTTAGATTGATAATAATAAGAGTAATAAGTATAGTAATTGTTGTTATCTCGATCATATGAGCATAATATGGCTAATAATATGAGTTAGAGTGATAATACTAAGAGTAGTGAGTATAGTAATTCTCATTCTATCGATAATATAAGCATAATATGGCTAATAATATGAGTTAGATTGATAATACTAAGAGTAGTGAGTATAGTAATTGTCGTTCTATCGATCATATAAGCAGAATAGTGCTAATAATATGAGTTAGATTGATAATAATAAGAGTAATGAGTATAGTAATTGTCGTTCTATCGATCATATAAGCATAATATGGCTAATAATATGAGTTAGATTTATAATAATAAGAGTAATAAGTATAGTAATTGTCGTTCTATCGATAATATAAGCACAATATGGCTAATAATATGAGTTAGATTGATAATAATAAGAGTAATGAGTATAGTAATTGTCGTTCTATCGATCATATCTGCATAATATGGTTAATAATATGAGTTAGATTGATAATAATAAGAGTAATAAGTATAGTAATTGTCGTTATATCGATCATATAACCATAATATGGCTAATAGCATGAGTTAGATTGATAATAATAAGAGTAATGAGTATAGTAATTGTCGTTCTATCGATCATATCTGCATAATATGGTTAATAATATGAGTTAGATTGATAATAGTGAGTGTAATAAATATAGTAATTGTCGTTCTATCGCTCATATAAGCACAATATGGCTAATAATATGAGTTAGATTGATAATAATAAGAGTAATAAGTATAGTAATTGTCGTTCTATCGATCATATAAGCATAATATGGCTAATAATATGAGTTAGATTGATAATAATAAGAGTAATAAGTACAGTAATTGTCGTTCTATCGATCATATAAGCATAATAAGGCTAATAATATGAGTTAGAGTGATAATACTAAGAGCAGTGAGTATAGTAATTGTCGTTCTATCGATCATTTAAGCATAATATGGCTAATAATATGAGTTAGATTGATAATAATAAGAGTAATAAGTATAGTAATTGTCGTTCTATCGGTCATTTAAGCATAATATGGCTAATAATATGAGTCAGATTGATAATAATAAGAGTAATAAGTATAGTAATTGTCGTTCTATCGATAATATAAGCATAATATGGCTAATGATATGAGTTAGATTGATAATACTAAGGGTAGTGAGTATAGTAATTGTCGTTCTATCGGTCATTTAAGCATAATATGGCTAATAATATGAGTCAGATTGATAATAATAAGAGTAATAAGTATAGTAATTGTCGTTCTATCGATAATATAAGCATAATATTGCTAATAATATGAGTTAGATTGATAATACTAAGAGTAGTGAGTATAGTAATTCTCGTTCTATCGATCATATATGCATAATATGGCTAACAATATGAGTTAGATTGATAATACTAAGAGTAGTGAGTATAGTAATTGTCGTTCTATCGATCATATAAGCATAATATGGCTAATAATATGAGTTAGATTGATAATTTTAAGAGTAGTAAGTATAGTATTTGTCGTTCTATCGATCATATAAGCATAATATGGCTAATAATACGAGTTAGATTGATAATAATAAGAGTAATAAGTATAGTAATTGTCGTTCTATCGATCATTTAACCATAATATGGCTAATAATATGAGTTAGATTGATAATAATAAGAGTAATAAGTATAGTAATTGTCGTTCTATCGATAATATAAGCATAATATGGCTAATGATATGAGTTAGATTGATAATACTAAGGGTAGTGAGTATAGTAATTCTCGCTCTATCGATCATATAAGCATAATATGGCTAATAATATGAGTTGGATTGATAATATTAAGAGTAATGAGTATAGTAATTGTCGTTCTATCGATCATATCTGCATAATATGGTTAATAATATGAGTTAGATTGATAATAGTGAGTGTAATAAATATAGTAATTGTCGTTCTATCGCTCATATAAGCACAATATGCCTAATAATATGAGTTAGATTGATAATAATAAGAGTAATAAGTATAGTAATTGTCGTTCTATCGATCATATAAGCATAATATGGCTAATAATATGAGTTAGATTGATAATAATAACAGTAATAAGTATAGTAATTGTCGTTCTATCGATAATATAAGCATAATATGGTTAATAATATGAGTTAGATTGATAATACTAAGAGTAGTGAGTATAGTAATTGTCGTTCTATCGACCATATAAGCATAATATGGCTCATAATATGAGTTAGATTGATAATAATAAGAGTAATAAGTATAGTAATTGTCGTTCTATCGATCATATCTGCATAATATGGTTAATAATATGAGTTAGATTGATAATAATAAGAGTAATAAGTATAGTAATTGTCGTTATATCGATCATATAACCATAATATGGCTAATAGCATGAGTTAGATTGATAATAATAAGAGTAATGAGTATAGTAATTGTCGTTCTATCGATCATATCTGCATAATATGGTTAATAGTATGAGTTAGATTGATAATAGTGAGTGCAATAAATATAGTAATTGTCGTTCTATCGCTCATATAAGCACAATATGGCTAATAATATGAGTTAGATTGATAATAATAAGAGTAATAAGTATAGTAATTGTCGTTCTTTCGATCATTTAAGCATAATATGGCTAATAATATGAGTTAGATTGATAATAATAAGAGTAATAAGTATAGTAATTGTTGTTCTCTCGATCATATGAGCATAATATGGCTAATAATATGAGTTAGAGTGATAATACTAAGAGTAGTGAGTATAGTAATTCTCAATCTATCGATCATATAAGCATAATATGGCTAATAATATGAGTTAGATTGATAATAGTAACAGTAATAAGTATAGTAATTGTCGTTCTATCGATAATATAAGCATAATATGGCTAATAATATGAGTTAGATTGATAATACTAAGAGTAGTGAGTATAGTAATTGTCGTTCTATCGATCATATAAGCATAATATGGCTAATAATATGAGTTAGATTGATAATAATAAGAGTAATGAGTATAGTAATTGTAGTTCTATCGATCATATCTGCATAATATGGTTAATAATATGAGTTAGATTGATAATAATAAGAGCAATGAGTATAGTAATTGTCGTACTATCGATCATATAAGCATAATATGGCTAATAATATGTGTTAGATTGATAATAATAAGTGTAATAAGTATAGTAATTGTCGTTCGATCGATCATATCTGCATAATATGGTTAATAATATGAGTTAGATTGATAATAATAAGAGTAATGAGTATAGTAATTGTCGTACTATCGATCATATAAGCATAATATGGCTAATAATGTGAGTTAGATTGATAATAGTGCGTGCAATAAATATAGTAATTGTCGTTCTATCGCTCATATAAGCACAATATGGCTAATAATATGAGTTAGATTTATAATAATAAGAGTAATAAGTATAGTAATTGTCGTTCTATCGATAATATAAGCACAATATGTCTAATAATATGAGTTAGATTGATAATAATAAGAGTAATGAGTATAGTAATTGTCGTTCTATCGATCATATCTGCATAATATGGTTAATAATATGAGTTAGATTGATAATAATAAGAGTAATAAGTATAGTAATTGTCGTTATATCGATCATATAACCATAATATGGCTAATAGCATGAGTTAGATTGATAATAATAAGAGTAATGAGTATAGTAATTGTCGTTCTATCGATCATATCTGCATAATATGGTTAATAATATGAGTTAGATTGATAATAGTGAGTGTAATAAATATAGTAATTGTCGTTCTATCGCTCATATAAGCATAATATGGCTAATAATATGAGTTAGATTGATAATAATAAGAGTAATAAGTACAGTAATTGTCGTTCTATCGATCATATAAGCATAATAAGGCTAATAATATGAGTTAGAGTGATAATACTAAGAGCAGTGAGTATAGTAATTGTCGTTCTATCGATCATTTAAGCATAATATGGGTAATAATATGAGTTAGATTGATAATAATAAGAGTAATAAGTATAGTAATTGTCGTTCTATCGGTCATTTAAGCATAATATGGCTAATAATATGAGTCAGATTGATAATAATAAGAGTAATAAGTATAGTAATTGTCGTTCTATCGATAATATAAGCATAATATTGCTAATAATATGAGTTAGATTGATAATACTAAGAGTAGTGAGTATAGTAATTCTCGTTCTATCGATCATATATGCATAATATGGCTAACAATATGAGTTAGATTGATAATACTAAGAGTAGTGAGTATAGTAATTGTCGTTCTATCGATCATATAAGCATAATATGGCTAATAATATGAGTTAGATTGATAATTTTAAGAGTAGTAAGTATAGTATTTGTCGTTCTATCGATCATATAAGCATAATATGGCTAATAATACGAGTTAGATTGATAATAATAAGAGTAATAAGTATAGTAATTGTCGTTCTATCGATCATTTAACCATAATATGGCTAATAATATGAGTTAGATTGATAATAATAAGAGTAATAAGTATAGTAATTGTCGTTCTATCGATAATATAAGCATAATATGGCTAATGATATGAGTTAGATTGATAATACTAAGGGTAGTGAGTATAGTAATTCTCGCTCTATCGATCATATAAGCATAATATGGCTAATAATATGAGTTGGATTGATAATATTAAGAGTAATGAGTATAGTAATTGTCGTTCTATCGATCATATCTGCATAATATGGTTAATAATATGAGTTAGATTGATAATAGTGAGTGTAATAAATATAGTAATTGTCGTTCTATCGCTCATATAAGCACAATATGCCTAATAATATGGGTTAGATTGATAATAATAAGAGTAATAAGTATAGTAATTGTCGTTCTATCGATCATATAAGCATAATATGGCTAATAATATGAGTTAGATTGATAATAATAACAGTAATAAGTATAGTAATTGTCGTTCTATCGATAATATAAGCATAATATGGTTAATAATATGAGTTAGATTGATAATACTAAGAGTAGTGAGTATAGTAATTGTCGTTCTATCGACCATATAAGCATAATATGGCTAATAATATGAGTTAGATTGATAATAATAAGAGTAATAAGTATAGTAATTGTCGTTCTATCGATAATATAAGCATAATATGGTTAATAATATGAGTTAGATTGATAATACTAAGAGTAGTGAGTATAGTAATTGTCGTTCTATCGACCATATAAGCATAATATGGCTAATAATATGAGTTAGATTGATAATAATAAGAGTAATGAGTATAGTAATTCTCGTTCTATCGATCATATAAGCACAATATGGCTAATAATATGAGTTAGATTGATAATAATAAGAGTAATAAGTATAGTAATTGTCGTTCTATCGATCATATCTGCATAATATGGTTAATAATATGAGTTAGATTGATAATAATAAGAGTAATAAGTATAGTAATTGTCGTTATATCGATCATATAACCATAATATGGCTAATAGCATGAGTTAGATTGATAATAATAAGAGTAATGAGTATAGTAATTGTCGTTCTATCGATCATATCTGCATAATATGGTTAATAGTATGAGTTAGATTGATAATAGTGAGTGCAGTAAATATAGTAATTGTCGTTCTATCGCTCATATAAGCACAATATGGCTAATAATATGAGTTAGATTGATAATAATAAGAGTAATAAGTATAGTAATTGTCGTTCTATCGATAATATAAGCACAATATGTCTAATAATATGAGTTAGATTGATAATAATAAGAGTAATGAGTATAGTAATTGTCGTTCTATCGATCATATCTGCATAATATGGTTAATAATATGAGTTAGATTGATAATAATAAGAGTAATAAGTATAGTAATTGTCGTTATATCGATCATATAACCATAATATGGCTAATAGCATGAGTTAGATTGATAATAATAAGAGTAATGAGTATAGTAATTGTCGTTCTATCGATCATATCTGCATAATATGGTTAATAATATGAATAGATTGATAGAAGTGAGTGTAATAAATATAGTAATTGTCGTTCTATCGCTCATATAAGCACAATATGGCTAATAATATGAGTTAGATTGATAATAATAAGAGTAATAAGTATAGTAATTGTCGTTCTATCGATCATATAAGCATAATATGGCTAATAATATGAGTTAGATTGATAATAATAAGAGTAATAAGTACAGTAATTGTCGTTCTATCGATCATATAAGCATAATAAGGCTAATAATATGAGTTAGAGTGATAATACTAAGAGCAGTGAGTATAGTAATTGTCGTTCTATCGATCATTTAAGCATAATATGGCTAATAATATGAGTTAGATTGATAATAATAAGAGTAATAAGTATAGTAATTGTCGTTCTATCGGTCATTTAAGCATAATATGGCTAATAATATGAGTCAGATTGATAATAATAAGAGTAATAAGTATAGTAATTGTCGTTCTATCGATAATATAAGCATAATATTGCTAATAATATGAGTTAGATTGATAATACTAAGAGTAGTGAGTATAGTAATTCTCGTTCTATCGATCATATATGCATAATATGGCTAACAATATGAGTTAGATTGATAATACTAAGAGTAGTGAGTATAGTAATTGTCGTTCTATCGATCATATAAGCATAATATGGCTAATAATATGAGTTAGATTGATAATTTTAAGAGTAGTAAGTATAGTATTTGTCGTTCTATCGATCATATAAGCATAATATGGCTAATAATACGAGTTAGATTGATAATAATAAGAGTAATAAGTATAGTAATTGTCGTTCTATCGATCATTTAACCATAATATGGCTAATAATATGAGTTAGATTGATAATAATAAGAGTAATAAGTATAGTGATTGTCGTTCTATCGATAATATAAGCATAATATGGCTAATGATATGAGTTAGATTGATAATACTAAGGGTAGTGAGTATAGTAATTCTCGCTCTATCGATCATATAAGCATAATATGGCTAATAATATGAGTTGGATTGATAATATTAAGAGTAATGAGTATAGTAATTGTCGTTCTATCGATCATATCTGCATAATATGGTTAATAATATGAGTTAGATTGATAATAGTGAGTGTAATAAATATAGTAATTGTCGTTCTATCGCTCATATAAGCACAATATGCCTAATAATATGAGTTAGATTGATAATAATAAGAGTAATAAGTATAGTAATTGTCGTTCTATCGATCATATAAGCATAATATGGCTAATAATATGAGTTAGATTGATAATAATAACAGTAATAAGTATAGTAATTGTCGTTCTATCGATAATATAAGCATAATATGGTTAATAATATGAGTTAGATTGATAATACTAAGAGTAGTGAGTATAGTAATTGTCGTTCTATCGACCATATAAGCATAATATGGCTAATAATATGAGTTAGATTGATAATAATAAGAGTAATAAGTATAGTAATTGTCGTTCTATCGATAATATAAGCATAATATGGTTAATAATATGAGTTAGATTGATAATACTAAGAGTAGTGAGTATAGTAATTGTCGTTCTATCGACCATATAAGCATAATATGGCTAATAATATGAGTTAGATTGATAATAATAAGAGTAATAAGTATAGTAATTGTCGTTATATCGATCATATAACCATAATATGGCTAATAGCATGAGTTAGATTGATAATAATAAGAGTAATGAGTATAGTAATTGTCGTTCTATCGATCATATCTGCATAATATGGTTAATAGTATGAGTTAGATTGATAATAGTGAGTGCAATAAATATAGTAATTGTCGTTCTATCGCTCATATAAGCACAATATGGCTGATAATATGAGTTAGATTGATAATAATAAGAGTAATAAGTATAGTAATTGTCGTTCTTTCGATCATTTAAGCATAATATGGCTAATAATATGAGTTAGATTGATAATAATAAGAGTAATAAGTATAGTAATTGTTGTTCTCTCGATCATATGAGCATAATATGGCTAATAATATGAGTTAGAGTGATAATACTAAGAGTAGTGAGTATAGTAATTCTCAATCTATCGATCATATAAGCATAATATGGCTAATAATATGAGTTAGATTGATAACAGTAACAGTAATAAGTATAGTAATTGTCGTTCTATCGATAATATAAGCATAATATGGCTAATAATATGAGTTAGATTGATAATACTAAGAGTAGTGAGTATAGTAATTGTCGTTCTATCGATCATATAAGCATAATATGGCTAATAATATGAGTTAGATTGATAATAATAAGAGTAATGAGTATAGTAATTGTAGTTCTATCGATCATATCTGCATAATATGGTTAATAATATGAGTTAGATTGATAATAATAAGAGCAATGAGTATAGTAATTGTCGTACTATCGATCATATAAGCATAATATGGCTAATAATATGTGTTAGATTGATAATAATAAGTGTAATAAGTATAGTAATTGTCGTTCGATCGATCATATCTGCATAATATGGTTAATAATATGAGTTAGATTGATAATAATAAGAGTAATGAGTATAGTAATTGTCGTACTATCGATCATATAAGCATAATATGGCTAATAATGTGAGTTAGATTGATAATAGTGCGTGCAATAAATATAGTAATTGTCGTTCTATCGCTCATATAAGCACAATATGGCTAATAATATGAGTTAGATTGATAATACTAAGAGTAGTGAGTATAGTAATTGTCGTTCTATCGATCATATAGGCATAATATGGCTAATAATATGAGTTAGATTGATAATAATAAGAGTAATAAGTATAGTAATTGTCGTTCTATCGATAATATAAGCATAATATGGCTAATAATATGAGTTAGAGTGATAATACTAAGAGTAATGAGTATAGTAATTGTCGTACTATCGATCATATAAGCATAATATGGCTAATAATGTGAGTTAGATTGATAATAGTGAGTGTAATAAATATAGTAATTGTCGTTCTATCGCTCATATAAGCACAATATGCCTAATAATATGAGTTAGATTGATAATAATAAGAGTAATAAGTATAGTAATTGTCGTTCTATCGATCATATAAGCATAATATGGCTAATAATATGAGTTAGATTGATAATAATAACAGTAATAAGTATAGTAATTGTCGTTCTATCGATAATATAAGCATAATATGGTTAATAATATGAGTTAGATTGATAATACTAAGAGTAGTGAGTATAGTAATTGTCGTTCTATCGACCATATAAGCATAATATGGCTAATAATATGAGTTAGATTGATAATAATAAGAGTAGTGAGTATAGTAATTGTAGTTCTATCGATCATATTTGCATAATATGGTTAATAATATGAGTTAGAATGATAATAATAAGAGTAATAAGTACAGTAATTGTCGTTCTATCGATCATATAAGCATAATATGGCTAATAATATGAGTTAGATTGATAATAATAACAGTAATAAGTATAGTAATTGTCGTTCTATCGATAATATAAGCATAATATGGTAAATAATATGAGTTAGATTGATAATACTAAGAGTAGTGAGTATAGTAATTGTCGTTCTATCGACCATATAAGCATAATATGGCTAATAATATGAGTTAGATTGATAATAATAAGAGTAATGAGTATAGTAATTGTCGTTCTATCGATCATATAAGCACAATATGGCTAATAATATGAGTTAGATTGATAATAATAAGAGTAATAAGTATAGTAATTGTCGTTCTATCGATCATATCTGCATAATATGGTTAATAATAGGAGTTAGATTGATAATAATAAGAGTAATAAGTATAGTAATTGTCGTTCTATCGATAATATAAGCATAATATGGCTAATAATATGAGTTAGAGTGATAATACTAAGAGTAATGAGTATAGTAATTGTCGTTCGATCGATCATATCTGCATAATATGGTTAATAATATGAGTTAGATTGATAATAATAAGAGTAATGAGTATAGTAATTGTCGTACTATCGATCATATAAGCATAATATGGCTAATAATGTGAGTTAGATTGATAATAGTGCGTGCAATAAATATAGTAATTGTCGTTCTATCGCTCATATAAGCACAATATGGCTAATAATATGAGTTAGATTTATAATAATAAGAGTAATAAGTATAGTAATTGTCGTTCTATCGATAATATGAGCACAATATGTCTAATAATATGAGTTAGATTGATAATAATAAGAGTAATGAGTATAGTAATTGTCGTTCTATCGATCATATCTGCATAATATGGTTAATAATATGAGTTAGATTGATAATAATAAGAGTAATAAGTATAGTAATTGTCGTTATATCGATCATATAACCATAATATGGCTAATAGCATGAGTTAGATTGATAATAATAAGAGTAATGAGTATAGTAATTGTCGTTCTATCGATCATATCTGCATAATATGGTTAATAATATGAGTTAGATTGATAATAGTGAGTGTAATAAATATAGTAATTGTCGTTCTATCGCTCATATAAGCACAATATGGCTAATAATATGAGTTAGATTGATAATAATAAGAGTAATAAGTATAGTAATTGTCGTTCTATCGATCATATAAGCATAATATGGCTAATAATATGAGTTAGATTGATAATAATAAGAGTAATAAGTACAGTAATTGTCGTTCTATCGATCATATAAGCATAATAAGGCTAATAATATGAGTTAGAGTGATAATACTAAGAGCAGTGAGTATAGTAATTGTCGTTCTATCGATCATTTAAGCATAATATGGCTAATAATATGAGTTAGATTGATAATAATAAGAGTAATAAGTATAGTAATTGTCGTTCTATCGGTCATTTAAGCATAATATGGCTAATAATATGAGTCAGATTGATAATAATAAGAGTAATAAGTATAGTAATTGTCGTTCTATCGATAATATAAGCATAATATTGCTAATAATATGAGTTAGATTGATAATACTAAGAGTAGTGAGTATAGTAATTCTCGTTCTATCGATCATATATGCATAATATGGCTAACAATATGAGTTAGATTGATAATACTAAGAGTAGTGAGTATAGTAATTGTCGTTCTATCGATCATATAAGCATAATATGGCTAATAATATGAGTTAGATTGATAATTTTAAGAGTAGTAAGTATAGTATTTGTCGTTCTATCGATCATATAAGCATAATATGGCTAATAATACGAGTTAGATTGATAATAATAAGAGTAATAAGTATAGTAATTGTCGTTCTATCGATCATTTAACCATAATATGGCTAATAATATGAGTTAGATTGATAATAATAAGAGTAATAAGTATAGTAATTGTCGTTCTATCGATAATATAAGCATAATATGGCTAATGATATGAGTTAGATTGATAATACTAAGGGTAGTGAGTATAGTAATTCTCGCTCTATCGATCATATAAGCATAATATGGCTAATAATATGAGTTGGATTGATAATATTAAGAGTAATGAGTATAGTAATTGTCGTTCTATCGATCATATCTGCATAATATGGTTAATAATATGAGTTAGATTGATAATAGTGAGTGTAATAAATATAGTAATTGTCGTTCTATCGCTCATATAAGCACAATATGCCTAATAATATGAGTTAGATTGATAATAATAAGAGTAATAAGTATAGTAATTGTCGTTCTATCGATCATATAAGCATAATATGGCTAATAATATGAGTTAGATTGATAATAATAACAGTAATAAGTATAGTAATTGTCGTTCTATCGATAATATAAGCATAATATGGTTAATAATATGAGTTAGATTGATAATACTAAGAGTAGTGAGTATAGTAATTGTCGTTCTATCGACCATATAAGCATAATATGGCTAATAATATGAGTTAGATTGATAATAATAAGAGTAATAAGTATAGTAATTGTCGTTCTATCGATAATATAAGCATAATATGGTTAATAATATGAGTTAGATTGATAATACTAGGAGTAGTGAGTATAGTAATTGTCGTTCTATCGACCATATAAGCATAATATGGCTAATAATATGAGTTAGATTGATAATAATAAGAGTAATGAGTATAGTAATTCTCGTTCTATCGATCATATAAGCACAATATGGCTAATAATATGAGTTAGATTGATAATAATAAGAGTAATAAGTATAGTAATTGTCGTTCTATCGATCATATCTGCATAATATGGTTAATAATATGAGTTAGATTGATAATAATAAGAGTAATAAGTATAGTAATTGTCGTTATATCGATCATATAACCATAATATGGCTAATAGCATGAGTTAGATTGATAATAATAAGAGTAATGAGTACAGTAATTGTCGTTCTATCGATCATATCTGCATAATATGGTTAATAGTATGAGTTAGATTGATAATAGTGAGTGCAATAAATATAGTAATTGTCGTTCTATCGCTCATATAAGCACAATATGGCTAATAATATGAGTTAGATTGATAATAATAAGAGTAATAAGTATAGTAATTGTCGTTCTTTCGATCATTTAAGCATAATATGGCTAATAATATGAGTTAGATTGATAATAATAAGAGTAATAAGTATAGTAATTGTTGTTCTCTCGATCATATGAGCATAATATGGCTAATAATATGAGTTAGAGTGATAATACTAAGAGTAGTGAGTATAGTAATTCTCAATCTATCGATCATATAAGCATAATATGGCTAATAATATGAGTTAGATTGATAATAGTAACAGTAATAAGTATAGTAATTGTCGTTCTATCGATAATATAAGCATAATATGGCTAATAATATGAGTTAGATTGATAATACTAAGAGTAGTGAGTATAGTAATTGTCGTTCTATCGATCATATAAGCATAATATGGCTAATAATATGAGTTAGATTGATAATAATAAGAGTAATGAGTATAGTAATTGTAGTTCTATCGATCATATCTGCATAATATGGTTAATAATATGAGTTAGATTGATAATAATAAGAGCAATGAGTATAGTAATTGTCGTACTATCGATCATATAAGCATAATATGGCTAATAATATGTGTTAGATTGATAATAATAAGTGTAATAAGTATAGTAATTGCCGTTCGATCGATCATATCTGCATAATATGGTTAATAATATGAGTTAGATTGATAATAATAAGAGTAATGAGTATAGTAATTGTCGTACTATCGATCATATAAGCATAATATGGCTAATAATGTGAGTTAGATTGATAATAGTGCGTGCAATAAATATAGTAATTGTCGTTCTATCGCTCATATAAGCACAATATGGCTAATAATATGAGTTAGATTTATAATAATAAGAGTAATAAGTATAGTAATTGTCGTTCTATCGATAATATAAGCACAATATGTCTAATAATATGAGTTAGATTGATAATAATAAGAGTAATGAGTATAGTAATTGTCGTTCTATCGATCATATCTGCATAATATGGTTAATAATATGAGTTAGATTGATAATAATAAGAGTAATAAGTATAGTAATTGTCGTTATATCGATCATATAACCATAATATGGCTAATAGCATGAGTTAGATTGATAATAATAAGAGTAATGAGTATAGTAATTGTCGTTCTATCGATCATATCTGCATAATATGGTTAATAATATGAATAGATTGATAGAAGTGAGTGTAATAAATATAGTAATTGTCGTTCTATCGCTCATATAAGCACAATATGGCTAATAATATGAGTTAGATTGATAATAATAAGAGTAATAAGTATAGTAATTGTCGTTCTATCGATCATATAAGCATAATATGGCTAATAATATGAGTTAGATTGATAATAATAAGAGTAATAAGTACAGTAATTGTCGTTCTATCGATCATATAAGCATAATAAGGCTAATAATATGAGTTAGAGTGATAATACTAAGAGCAGTGAGTATAGTAATTGTCGTTCTATCGATCATTTAAGCATAATATGGCTAATAATATGAGTTAGATTGATAATAATAAGAGTAATAAGTATAGTAATTGTCGTTCTATCGGTCATTTAAGCATAATATGGCTAATAATATGAGTCAGATTGATAATAATAAGAGTAATAAGTATAGTAATTGTCGTTCTATCGATAATATAAGCATAATATTGCTAATAATATGAGTTAGATTGATAATACTAAGAGTAGTGAGTATAGTAATTCTCGTTCTATCGATCATATATGCATAATATGGCTAACAATATGAGTTAGATTGATAATACTAAGAGTAGTGAGTATAGTAATTGTCGTTCTATC
This sequence comes from Megachile rotundata, assembly GCF_050947335.1. NCBI lineage: Eukaryota > Metazoa > Arthropoda > Insecta > Hymenoptera > Megachilidae > Megachile > Megachile rotundata. The sequence continues at coordinate 1,230 of NW_027474887.1, read as the reverse complement.
GATCATATAAGCATAATATGGCTAATAATATGAGTTAGATTGATAATTTTAAGAGTAGTAAGTATAGTATTTGTCGTTCTATCGATCATATAAGCATAATATGGCTAATAATACGAGTTAGATTGATAATAATAAGAGTAATAAGTATAGTAATTGTCGTTCTATCGATCATTTAACCATAATATGGCTAATAATATGAGTTAGATTGATAATAATAAGAGTAATAAGTATAGTGATTGTCGTTCTATCGATAATATAAGCATAATATGGCTAATGATATGAGTTAGATTGATAATACTAAGGGTAGTGAGTATAGTAATTCTCGCTCTATCGATCATATAAGCATAATATGGCTAATAATATGAGTTGGATTGATAATATTAAGAGTAATGAGTACAGTAATTGTCGTTCTATCGATCATATCTGCATAATATGGTTAATAATATGAGTTAGATTGATAATAGTGAGTGTAATAAATATAGTAATTGTCGTTCTATCGCTCATATAAGCACAATATGCCTAATAATATGAGTTAGATTGATAATAATAAGAGTAATAAGTATAGTAATTGTCGTTCTATCGATCATATAAGCATAATATGGCTAATAATATGAGTTAGATTGATAATAATAACAGTAATAAGTATAGTAATTGTCGTTCTATCGATAATATAAGCATAATATGGTTAATAATATGAGTTAGATTGATAATACTAAGAGTAGTGAGTATAGTAATTGTCGTTCTATCGACCATATAAGCATAATATGGCTAATAATATGAGTTAGATTGATAATAATAAGAGTAATAAGTATAGTAATTGTCGTTCTATCGATAATATAAGCATAATATGGTTAATAATATGAGTTAGATTGATAATACTAAGAGTAGTGAGTATAGTAATTGTCGTTCTATCGACCATATAAGCATAATATGGCTAATAATATGAGTTAGATTGATAATAATAAGAGTAATGAGTATAGTAATTCTCGTTCTATCGATCATATAAGCACAATATGGCTAATAATATGAGTTACATTGATAATAATAAGAGTAATAAGTATAGTAATTGTCGTTCTATCGATCATATCTGCATAATATGGTTAATAATATGAGTTACATTGATAATAATAAGAGTAATAAGTATAGTAATTGTCGTTATATCGATCATATAACCATAATATGGCTAATAGCATGAGTTAGATTGATAATAATAAGAGTGATGAGTATAGT
>NW_027474886.1:0-24226 GCF_050947335.1 Megachile rotundata | reverse complement strand
ATGAGGTGGATTGATAATAATAAGAGTAATGAGTATAGTAATTGTAGTTCTATCGATCATATAAGCATAATGTGGCTAATAATATGAGTTAGATTCATAATAATAATTGTAATCAGTATAGTAATTGTCGTTCTATTGATCATATAAGCACAATATGGCTAATAATATGAGTTAGATTGATAATAATAAGAGTAATAAGTATAGTAATTGTCGTTCTATCGATCATATCTGCATAGTATGGTCAATAATATGAGTTACATTGATAATAATAACAGTAATTAGTATAGTAATTGTCGTTATATCGATCATATAACCATAATATGGCTAATAGCATGAGTTAGATTGATAATAATAAGAGTAACGAGTATAGTAATTGTCGTTCTATCGATCATATAAGCATAATATGGCTAATAATACGAGTTAGATTTATAATAATAAGAGTAATAAGTATAGTAATTGTCGTTCTATCGATCATATAAGCACAATATGGCTAATAATATGAGTTAGATTGATAATAATAAGAGTAATAAGTACAGTAATTGTCGTTCTATCGATCATATAAGCATAATATGGCTAATAATATGAGTTAGATTTATAATAATAAGAGTAATAAGTATAGTAATTGTCGTTCTATCGATCATATCTGCATAATATGGTTAATAATATGAGTTAGATTGATAATAGTGAGTGTAATAAATATAGTAATTGTCGTTCTATCGCTCATATAAGCACAATATGGCTAATAATATGAGTTAGATTGATAATAATAAGAGTAATAAGTATAGTAATTGTCGTTCTATCGATCATATAAGCATAATATGGCTAATAATATGAGTTGGATTGATAATAATAAAAGTAATAAGTATAGTAATTGTCGTTCTATCGATCATATAAGCATAATATGGCTAATAATATGAGTTAGATTGATAATACTAAGAGTAGTGAGTATAGTAATTCTCATTCTATCGATCATATAAGCATAATATGGTTAATAATATGAGTTAGATTGATAATAATGAGTGTAATGCATATAGTAATTGTCGTTCTATCGCTCATATAAGCACAATATGTCTAATAATATGAGTTAGATTGATAATAATAAGAGTAATAAGTATAGTAATTGTCGTTCTATCGATCATATAAGCATAATATGGCTAATAATATGAGTTAGATTGATAATAATAACAGTAATAAGTATAGTAATTATCGTTCTATCGATAATATAAGCATAATATGGCTAATAATATGAGTTAGATTGATAATACTAAGGGTAGTGAGTATAGTAATTGTCGTTCTATCGATCATATAAGCATAATGTGGCTAATAATATGAGTTAGATTTATAATAATAAGAGTAATAAGTATAGTAATTGTCGTTCTATCGATCATATAAGCACAATATGGCTAATAATATGAGTTAGATTGATAATAATAAGAGTAATAAGTATAGTAATTGTCGTTCTATCGATCATATCTGCATAATATGGTTAATAATACGAGTTAGAATGATAATAATAAGAGTAATAAGTATAGTAATTGTCGTTCTATCGATCATTTAACCATAATATGGCGAATAATATGAGTTAGATTGATAATAATAAGAGTAATGAGTATAGTAATTGTCGTTCTATCGATCATATCTGCATAATATGGCTAATAATATGAGTTAGATTGATAATACTAAGAGTAGTGAGTATAGTAATTGTCGTTCTATCGATCATATAAGCATGATATGGCTAATAATATGAGTTAGATTGATAATAATTAGAGTAATGAGTATAGTAATTGTAGTTCTATCGATCATATAAGCATAATATGGCTAATAATATGAGTTAGATTGATAATAATAACAGTAATAAGTATAGTAATTATCGTTCTATCGATAATATAAGCATAATATGGCTAATAATATGAGTTAGATTGATAATAATTAGAGTAATGAGTATAGTAATTGTAGTTCTATCGATCATATCTGCATAATATGGTTAATAATATGAGTTAGAATGATAATAATAAGAGTAATAAGTATAGTAATTGTCGTTCTATCGATCATATCTGCATAATATGGTTAATAATATGAGTTAGATTGATAATAGTGAGTGTAATAAGTATAGTGAATGTCGTTCTATCGATCATATCAGCATAATATGGGTAATAATATGAGTTGGATTGATAATAATAAGAGTAATGAGTATAGTAATTGTAGTTCTATCGATCATATCTGCATAATATGGTTAATAATATGAGTTAGATTGATAATAATAACAGTAATTAGTATAGTAATTGTCGTTATATCGATCATATAACCATAATATGGCTAATAGCATGAGTTAGATTGATAATAATAAGAGTAATGAGTATAGTAATTGTCGTTCTATCGATCATATCTGCATAATATGGTTAGTAATATGAGTTAGATTGATAATAGTGAGTGTAATAAATATAGTAATTGTCGTTCTATCGCTCATGTAATCACAATATGGCTAATAATATGAGTTAGATTGATAATAATAAGAGTAATAAGTATAGTAATGGTCGTTCTATCGATCATATAAGCATAATATGGCTAATAATATGAGTTAGATTGATAACAATAAGTGTAATAAGTATAGTAATTGTCGTTCTATCGATCATATAAGCATAATATGGCTAATAATATGAATTAGATTGATAATAATAAGAGTAATGAGTATAGTAATTGTCGTTCTATCGATCATATAAGCATAATATGGCTAATAATATGAGTTAGATTTATAATAATAAGAGTAATAAGTATAGTAATTGTCGTTCTATCGATCATATAAGCACAATATGGCTCATAATATGAGTTAGATTGATAATAATAAGATTAATAAGTATAGTAATTGTCGTTCTATCGATCATATCTGCATAATATGGTTAATAATATGAGTTAGATTGATAATAGTGAGTGTAATAAATATAGTAATTGTCGTTCTATCGCTCATATAAGCACAATATGGCTAATAATATGAGTTAGTCTGATAATAATAAGAGTAATAAGTCTAGTAATTGTCGTTCTATCGATCATATAAGCATAATATGGCTAATAATATGAGTTAGATTGATAATAATGACAGTAATAAGTATAGTAATTGTCGTTCTATCGATCATATCTGCATAATATGGTTAATAATATGAGTTAGATTGATAATAGTGAGTGTAATAAGTATAGTGAATGTCGTTCTATCGATCATATCAGCATAATATGGGTAATAATATGAGTTGGATTGATAATAATAAGAGTAATGAGTATAGTAATTGTAGTTCTATCGATCATATAAGCATAATGTGGCTAATAATATGAGTTAGATTCATAATAATAAGAGTAATAAGTATAGTAATTGTCGTTCTATCGATCATATAAGCATAATATGACTAATAATATGAGTTAGATTGATAATAATAAGAGTAATGAGTATAGTAATTGTAGTTCTATCGATCATATCTGCATAATATGATTAATAATACGAGTTAGAATGATAATAATAAGAGTAATAAGTATAGTAATTGTCGTTCTATCGATCATATCTGCATAATATGGTTAATAATATGAGTTAGATTGATAATAGTGAGTGTAATACGTATAGTGAATGTCGTTCTATCGATCATATCAGCATAATACGGGTAATAATATGAGTTGGATTGATAATAATAAGAGTAATGAGTATAGTAATTGTAGTTCTATCGATCATATAAGCATAATGTGGCTAATAATATGAGTTAGATTCATAATAATAATTGTAATAAGTATAGTAATTGTCGTTCTATTGATCATTTAAGCACAATATGGCTAATAATATGAGTTAGATTGATAATAATAAGAGTAATAAGTATAGTAATTGTCGTTCTATCGATCATATCTGCATAGTATGGTCAATAATATGAGTTACATTGATAATAATAAGAGTAATGAGTATAGTAATTGTAGTTCTATCGATCATATCTGCATAATATGGTTAATAATATGAGTTAGAATGATAATAATAAGAGTAATAAGTATAGTAATTGTCGTTCTATCGATCATATCTGCATAATATGGTTAATAATATGAGTTAGATTGATAATAGTGAGTGTAATAAGTATAGTGAATGTCGTTCTATCGATCATATCAGCATAATATGGGTAATAATATGAGTTGGATTGATAATAATAAGAGTAATGAGTATAGTAATTGTAGTTCTATCGATCATATAAGCATAATGTGGCTAATAATATGAGTTAGATTCATAATAATAAGAGTAATAAGTATAGTAATTGTCGTTCTATCGATCATATAAGCATAATATGACTAATAATATGAGTCAGATGGATAATAATAAGAGTAATGAGTATAGTAATTGTAGTTCTATCGATCATATCTGCATAATATGGTTAATAATATGAGTTAGAATGATAATAATAAGAGTAATAAGTATAGTAATTGTCGTTCTATCGATCATATCTGCATAATATGGTTAATAATATGAGTTAGATTGATAATAGTCAGTGTAATACGTATAGTGAATGTCGTTCTATCGATCATATCAGCATAATACGGGTAATAATATGAGGTGGATTGATAATAATAAGAGTAATGAGTATAGTAATTGTAGTTCTATCGATTATATAAGCATAATGTGGCTAATAATATGAGTTAGATTCATAATAATAATTGTAATCAGTATAGTAATTGTCGTTCTATTGATCATATAAGCACAATATGGCTAATAATATGAGTTAGATTGATAATAATAAGAGTAATAAGTATAGTAATTGTCGTTCTATCGATCATATCTGCATAGTATGGTCAATAATATGAGTTACATTGATAATAATAACAGTAATTAGTATAGTAATTGTCGTTATATCGATCATATAACCATAATATGGCTAATAGCATGAGTTAGATTGATAATAATAAGAGTAACGAGTATAGTAATTGTCGTTCTATCGATCATATAAGCATAATATGGCTAATAATACGAGTTAGATTTATAATAATAAGAGTAATAAGTATAGTAATTGTCGTTCTATCGATCATATAAGCACAATATGGCTAATAATATGAGTTAGATTGATAATAATAAGAGTAATAAGTACAGTAATTGTCGTTCTATCGATCATATAAGCATAATATGGCTAATAATATGAGTTAGATTTATAATAATAAGAGTAATAAGTATAGTAATTGTCGTTCTATCGATCATATAAGCACAATATGGCTAATAATATGAGTTAGATTGATAATAATAAGAGTAATAAGTATAGTAATTGTCGTTCTATCGATCATATCTGCATAATATGGTTAATAATATGAGTTAGATTGATAATAGTGAGTGTAATAAATATAGTAATTGTCGTTCTATCGCTCATATAAGCACAATATGGCTAATAATATGAGTTAGATTGATAATAATAAGAGTAATAAGTATAGTAATTGTCGTTCTATCGATCATATAAGCATAATATGGCTAATAATATGAGTTGGATTGATAATAATAAGAGTAATAAGTATAGTAATTGTCGTTCTATCGATCATATAAGCATAATATGGCTAATAATATGAGTTAGATTGATAATACTAAGAGTAGTGAGTATAGTAATTCTCATTCTATCGATCATATAAGCATAATATGGTTAATAATATGAGTTAGATTGATAATAATGAGTGTAATGCATATAGTAATTGTCGTTCTATCGCTCATATAAGCACAATATGTCTAATAATATGAGTTAGATTGATAATAATAAGAGTAGTAAGTATAGTATTTGTCGTTCTATCGATCATATAAGCATAATATGGCTAATAATACGAGTTAGAATGATAATAATAAGAGTAATAAGTATAGTAATTGTCGTTCTATCGATCATTTAAGCATAATATGGCTAATAGTATGAGTTAGATTGATAATAATAAGAGTAGTAAGTATAGTATTTGTCGTTCTATCGATCATATAAGCATAATATGGCTAATAATACGAGTTAGAATGATAATAATAAGAGTAATAAGTATAGTAATTGTCGTTCTATCGATCATTTAACCATAATATGGCGAATAATATGAGTTAGATTGATAATACTAAGAGTAGTGAGTATAGTAATTCTCGTTCTATCGATCATAAAAGCATAATATGGCTAATAATATGAGTTAGATTGATAATACTAAGAGTAGTGAGTATAGTAATTGTCGTTCTATCGATCATATAAGCATAATATGGCTAATAGTATGAGTTAGATTGATAATAATAAGAGTAGTAAGTATAGTATTTGTCGTTCTATCGATCATATAAGCATAATATGGCTAATAATATGAGTTAGATTGATAATAATAAGAGTAATAAGTATAGTAATTGTCGTTCTATCGATCATATAAGCATAATATGGCTAATAGTATGAGTTAGATTGATAATAATAAGAGTAGTAAGTATAGTATTTGTCGTTCTATCGATCATATAAGCACAATATGGCTAATAATATGAGTTAGATTGATAATAATAAGAGTAATAAGTATAGTAATTGTCGTTCTATCGATCATATCTGCATAATATGGTTAATAATATGAGTTAGATTGATAATAGTGAGTGTAATAAATATATAAATTGTCGTTCTATCGCTCACATAAGCACAATATGGCTAATAATATGAGTTAGATTGATAATAATAAGAGTAATAAGTATAGTAATTGTCGTTCTATCGATAATATAAGCATAATATGGCTAATAATATGAGTTAGATTGATAATACTAAGGGTAGTGAGTATAGTAATTGTCGTTCTATCGATCATATAAGCACAATATGTCTAATAATATGAGTTAGATTCATAATAATAATTGTAATAAGTATAGTAATTGTCGTTCTATTGATCATTTAAGCACAATATGGCTAATAATATGAGTTAGATTGATAATAATAAGAGTAATAAGTATAGTAATTGTCGTTCTATCGATCATGTCTGCATAATATGGTTAATAATATGAGTTAGATTGATAATAATAACAGTAATTCGTATAGTAATTGTCGTTATATCGATCATGTAACCATAATATGGCTAATAGCATGAGTTAGATTGATAATAATAAGAGTAATGAGTATAGTAATTGTCGTTCTATCGATCATATCTGCATAATATGGTTAGTAATATGAGTTAGATTGATAATAGTGAGTGTAATAAATATAGTAATTGTCGTTCTATCGCTCATGTAATCACAATATGGCTAATAATATGAGTTAGATTGATAATAATAAGAGTAATAAGTATAGTAATGGTCGTTCTATCGATCATATAAGCATAATATGGCTAATAATATGAGTTAGATTGATACTAATAAGAGTAATAAGTATAGTAATTGTCGTTCTATCGATCATATAAGCATAATATGGCTAATAATATGAGTTAGATTGATAATACTAAGAGTAGTGAGTATAGTAATTCTCGTTCTATCGATCATAAAAGCATAATATGGCTAATAATATGAGTTAGATTGATAATACTAAGAGTAGTGAGTATAGTAATTGTCGTTCTATCGATCATATAAGCATAATATGGCTAATAGTATGAGTTAGATTGATAATAATAAGAGTAGTAAGTATAGTATTTGTCGTTCTATCGATCATATAAGCATAATATGGCTAATAATATGAGTTAGATTGATAATAATAAGAGTAATAAGTATAGTAATTGTCGTTCTATCGATCATATAAGCATAATATGGCTAATAGTATGAGTTAGATTGATAATAATAAGAGTAGTAAGTATAGTATTTGTCGTTCTATCGATCATATAAGCATAATATGGCTAATAATACGAGTTAGAATGATAATAATAAGAGTAATAAGTATAGTAATTGTCGTTCTATCGATCATTTAAGCATAATATGGCTAATAGTATGAGTTAGATTGATAATAATAAGAGTAGTAAGTATAGTATTTGTCGTTCTATCGATCATATAAGCATAATATGGCTAATAATACGAGTTAGAATGATAATAATAAGAGTAATAAGTATAGTAATTGTCGTTCTATCGATCATTTAACCATAATATGGCGAATAATATGAGTTAGATTGATAATAATAAGAGTAATGAGTATAGTAATTGTCGTTCTATCGATCATATCTGCATAATATGGCTAATAATATGAGTTAGATTGATAATACTAAGAGTAGTGAGTATAGTAATTGTCGTTCTATCGATCATATAAGCATAATATGGCTAATAATATGAGTTAGATTGATAATAATTAGAGTAATGAGTATAGTAATTGTCGTTATATCGATCATATAACCATAATATGGCTAATAGCATGAGTTAGATTGATAATAATAAGAGTAATGAGTATAGTAATTGTCGTTCTATCGATCATATCTGCATAATATGGTTAGTAATATGAGTTAGATTGATAATAGTGAGTGTAATAAATATAGTAATTGTCGTTCTATCGCTCATGTAATCACAATATGGCTAATAATATGAGTTAGATTGATAATAATAAGAGTAATAAGTATAGTAATGGTCGTTCTATCGATCATATAAGCATAATATGGCTAATAATATGAGTTAGATTGATAACAATAAGTGTAATAAGTATAGTAATTGTCGTTCTATCGATCATATAAGCATAATATGGCTAATAATATGAATTAGATTGATAATAATAAGAGTAATGAGTATAGTAATTGTCGTTCTATCGATCATATAAGCATAATATGGCTAATAATATGAGTTAGATTTATAATAATAAGAGTAATAAGTATAGTAATTGTCGTTCTATCGATCATATAAGCACAATATGGCTCATAATATGAGTTAGATTGATAATAATAAGATTAATAAGTATAGTAATTGTCGTTCTATCGATCATATCTGCATAATATGGTTAATAATATGAGTTAGATTGATAATAGTGAGTGTAATAAATATAGTAATTGTCGTTCTATCGCTCATATAAGCACAATATGGCTAATAATATGAGTTAGTCTGATAATAATAAGAGTAATAAGTCTAGTAATTGTCGTTCTATCGATCATATAAGCATAATATGGCTAATAATATGAGTTAGATTGATAATAATGACAGTAATAAGTATAGTAATTGTCGTTCTATCGATAATATAAGCATAATATGGCTAATAATATGAGTTAGATTGATAATAATAAGAGTAATGAGTATAGTAATTGTAGCTCTATCGATCATATCTGCATAATATGGTTAATAATATGAGTTAGAATGATAATAATAAGAGTAATAAGTATAGTAATTGTCGTTCTATCGATCATATCTGCATAATATGGTTAATAATATGAGTTAGATTGATAATAGTGAGTGTAATAAGTATAGTGAATGTCGTTCTATCGATCATATCAGCATAATATGGGTAATAATATGAGTTGGATTGATAATAATAAGAGTAATGAGTATAGTAATTGTAGTTCTATCGATCATATAAGCATAATGTGGCTAATAATATGAGTTAGATTCATAATAATAAGAGTAATAAGTATAGTAATTGTCGTTCTATCGATCATATAAGCATAATATGACTAATAATATGAGTTAGATTGATAATAATAAGAGTAATGAGTATAGTAATTGTAGTTCTATCGATCATATCTGCATAATATGGTTAATAATACGAGTTAGAATGATAATAATAAGAGTAATAAGTATAGTAATTGTCGTTCTATCGATCATATCTGCATAATATGGTTAATAATATGAGTTAGATTGATAATAGTGAGTGTAATACGTATAGTGAATGTCGTTCTATCGATCATATCAGCATAATACGGGTAATAATATGAGTTGGATTGATAATAATAAGAGTAATGAGTATAGTAATTGTAGTTCTATCGATCATATAAGCATAATGTGGCTAATAATATGAGTTAGATTCATAATAATAATTGTAATAAGTATAGTAATTGTCGTTCTATTGATCATTTAAGCACAATATGGCTAATAATATGAGTTAGATTGATAATAATAAGAGTAATAAGTATAGTAATTGTCGTTCTATCGATCATATCTGCATAGTATGGTCAATAATATGAGTTACATTGATAATAATAACAGTAATGAGTATAGTAATTGTTGTTCTATCGATCATATCTGCATAATATGGTTAATAATATGAGTTAGAATGATAATAATAAGAGTAATAAGTATAGTAATTGTCGTTCTATCGATCATATCTGCATAATATGGTTAATAATATGAGTTAGATTGATAATAGTCAGTGTAATACGTATAGTGAATGTCGTTCTATCGATCATATCAGCATAATACGGGTAATAATATGAGGTGGATTGATAATAATAAGAGTAATGAGTATAGTAATTGTAGTTCTATCGATCATATAAGCATAATGTGGCTAATAATATGAGTTAGATTCATAATAATAATTGTAATCAGTATAGTAATTGTCGTTCTATTGATCATATAAGCACAATATGGCTAATAATATGAGTTAGATTGATAATAATAAGAGTAATAAGTATAGTAATTGTCGTTCTATCGATCATATCTGCATAGTATGGTCAATAATATGAGTTACATTGATAATAATAACAGTAATTAGTATAGTAATTGTCGTTATATCGATCATATAACCATAATATGGCTAATAGCATGAGTTAGATTGATAATAATAAGAGTAACGAGTATAGTAATTGTCGTTCTATCGATCATATAAGCATAATATGGCTAATAATACGAGTTAGATTTATAATAATAAGAGTAATAAGTATAGTAATTGTCGTTCTATCGATCATATAAGCACAATATGGCTAATAATATGAGTTAGATTGATAATAATAAGAGTAATAAGTACAGTAATTGTCGTTCTATCGATCATATAAGCATAATATGGCTAATAATATGAGTTAGATTTATAATAATAAGAGTAATAAGTATAGTAATTGTCGTTCTATCGATCATATAAGCACAATATGGCTAATAATATGAGTTAGATTGATAATAATAAGAGTAATAAGTATAGTAATTGTCGTTCTATCGATCATATCTGCATAATATGGTTAATAATATGAGTTAGATTGATAATAGTGAGTGTAATAAATATAGTAATTGTCGTTCTATCGCTCATATAAGCACAATATGGCTAATAATATGAGTTAGATTGATAATAATAAGAGTAATAAGTATAGTAATTGTCGTTCTATCGATCATATAAGCATAATATGGCTAATAATATGAGTTGGATTGATAATAATAAGAGTAATAAGTATAGTAATTGTCGTTCTATCGATCATATAAGCATAATATGGCTAATAATATGAGTTAGATTGATAATACTAAGAGTAGTGAGTATAGTAATTCTCATTCTATCGATCATATAAGCATAATATGGTTAATAATATGAGTTAGATTGATAATAATGAGTGTAATGCATATAGTAATTGTCGTTCTATCGCTCATATAAGCACAATATGTCTAATAATATGAGTTAGATTGATAATAATAAGAGTAATAAGTATAGTAATTGTCGTTCTATCGATCATATAAGCATAATATGGCTAATAATATGAGTTAGATTGATAATAATAACAGTAATAAGTATAGTAATTATCGTTCTATCGATAATATAAGCATAATATGGCTAATAATATGAGTTAGATTGATAATACTAAGGGTAGTGAGTATAGTAATTGTCGTTCTATCGATCATATAAGCATAATATGGCTAATAATATGAGTTAGATTTATAATAATAAGAGTAATAAGTATAGTAATTGTCGTTCTATCGATCATATAAGCACAATATGGCTAATAATATGAGTTAGATTGATAATAATAAGAGTAATAAGTATAGTAATTGTCGTTCTATCGATCATATCTGCATAATATGATTAATAATATGAGTTAGATTGATAATAGTGAGTGTAATAAATATATAAATTGTCGTTCTATCGCTCACATAAGCACAATATGGCTAATAATATGAGTTAGATTGATAATAATAAGAGTAATAAGTATAGTAATTGTCGTTCTATCGATAATATAAGCATAATATGGCTAATAATATGAGTTAGATTGATAATACTAAGAGTAGTGAGTATAGTAATTGTCGTTCTATCGATCATATAAGCATAATATGGCTAATAATATGAGTTAGATTGATAATAATTAGAGTAATGAGTATAGTAATTGTAGTTCTATCGATCATATCTGCATAATATGGTTAATAATATGAGTTAGAATGATAATAATAAGAGTAATAAGTATAGTAATTGTCGTTCTATCGATCATATCTGCATAATATGGTTAATAATATGAGTTAGATTGATAATAGTGAGTGTAATAAGTATAGTGAATGTCGTTCTATCGATCATATCAGCATAATATGGGTAATAATATGAGTTGGATTGATAATAATAAGAGTAATGAGTATTGTAATTGTAGTTCTATCGATCATATCTGCATAATATGGTTAATAATATGAGTTAGATTGATAATAATAACAGCAATTAGTATAGTAATTGTCGTTATATCGATCATATAACCATAATATGGCTAATAGCATGAGTTAGATTGATAATAATAAGAGTAATGAGTATAGTAATTGTCGTTCTATCGATCATATCTGCATAATATGGTTAGTAATATGAGTTAGATTGATAATAGTGAGTGTAATAAATATAGTAATTGTCGTTCTATCGCTCATATAAGCACAATATGGCTAATAATATGAGTTAGTCTGATAATAATAAGAGTAATAAGTCTAGTAATTGTCGTTCTATCGATCATATAAGCATAATATGGCTAATAATATGAGTTAGATTGATAATAATGACAGTAATAAGTATAGTAATTGTCGTTCTATCGATAATATAAGCATAATATGGCTAATAATATGAGTTAGATTGATAATAATAAGAGTAATGAGTATAGTAATTGTAGTTCTATCGATCATATCTGCATAATATGGTTAATAATATGAGTTAGAATGATAATAATAAGAGTAATAAGTATAGTAATTGTCGTTCTATCGATCATATCTGCATAATATGGTTAATAATATGAGTTAGATTGATAATAGTGAGTGTAATAAGTATAGTGAATGTCGTTCTATCGATCATATCAGCATAATATGGGTAATAATATGAGTTGGATTGATAATAATAAGAGTAATGAGTATAGTAATTGTAGTTCTATCGATCATATAAGCATAATGTGGCTAATAATATGAGTTAGATTCATAATAATAAGAGTAATAAGTATAGTAATTGTCGTTCTATCGATCATATAAGCATAATATGACTAATAATATGAGTTAGATTGATAATAATAAGAGTAATGAGTATAGTAATTGTAGTTCTATCGATCATATCTGCATAATATGGTTAATAATACGAGTTAGAATGATAATAATAAGAGTAATAAGTATAGTAATTGTCGTTCTATCGATCATATCTGCATAATATGGTTAATAATATGAGTTAGATTGATAATAGTGAGTGTAATACGTATAGTGAATGTCGTTCTATCGATCATATCAGCATAATACGGGTAATAATATGAGTTGGATTGATAATAATAAGAGTAATGAGTATAGTAATTGTAGTTCTATCGATCATATAAGCATAATGTGGCTAATAATATGAGTTAGATTCATAATAATAATTGTAATAAGTATAGTAATTGTCGTTCTATTGATCATTTAAGCACAATATGGCTAATAATATGAGTTAGATTGATAATAATAAGAGTAATAAGTATAGTAATTGTCGTTCTATCGATCATATCTGCATAGTATGGTCAATAATATGAGTTACATTGATAATAATAAGAGTAATGAGTATAGTAATTGTAGTTCTATCGATCATATCTGCATAATATGGTTAATAATATGAGTTAGAATGATAATAATAAGAGTAATAAGTATAGTAATTGTCGTTCTATCGATCATATCTGCATAATATGGTTAATAATATGAGTTAGATTGATAATAGTGAGTGTAATAAGTATAGTGAATGTCGTTCTATCGATCATATCAGCATAATATGGGTAATAATATGAGTTGGATTGATAATAATAAGAGTAATGAGTATAGTAATTGTAGTTCTATCGATCATATAAGCATAATGTGGCTAATAATATGAGTTAGATTCATAATAATAAGAGTAATAAGTATAGTAATTGTCGTTCTATCGATCATATAAGCATAATATGACTAATAATATGAGTTAGATGGATAATAATAAGAGTAATGAGTATAGTAATTGTAGTTCTATCGATCATATCTGCATAATATGGTTAATAATATGAGTTAGAATGATAATAATAAGAGTAATAAGTATAGTAATTGTCGTTCTATCGATCATATCTGCATAATATGGTTAATAATATGAGTTAGATTGATAATAGTCAGTGTAATACGTATAGTGAATGTCGTTCTATCGATCATATCAGCATAATACGGGTAATAATATGAGGTGGATTGATAATAATAAGAGTAATGAGTATAGTAATTGTAGTTCTATCGATCATATAAGCATAATGTGGCTAATAATATGAGTTAGATTCATAATAATAATTGTAATCAGTATAGTAATTGTCGTTCTATTGATCATATAAGCACAATATGGCTAATAATATGAGTTAGATTGATAATAATAAGAGTAATAAGTATAGTAATTGTCGTTCTATCGATCATATCTGCATAATATGGTTAATAATATGAGTTAGATTGATAATAGTGAGTGTAATAAATATAGTAATTGTCGTTCTATCGCTCATATAAGCACAATATGGCTAATAATATGAGTTAGATTGATAATAATAAGAGTAATAAGTATAGTAATTGTCGTTCTATCGATCATATAAGCATAATATGGCTAATAATATGAGTTGGATTGATAATAATAAGAGTAATAAGTATAGTAATTGTCGTTCTATCGATCATATAAGCATAATATGGCTAATAATATGAGTTAGATTGATAATACTAAGAGTACTGAGTATAGTAATTCTCATTCTATCGATCATATAAGCATAATATGGTTAATAATATGAGTTAGATTGATAATAATGAGTGTAATGCATATAGTAATTGTCGTTCTATCGCTCATATAAGCACAATATGTCTAATAATATGAGTTAGATTGATAATAATAAGAGTAATAAGTATAGTAATTGTCGTTCTATCGATCATATAAGCATAATATGGCTAATAATATGAGTTAGATTGATAATAATAACAGTAATAAGTATAGTAATTATCGTTCTATCGATAATATAAGCATAATATGGCTAATAATATGAGTTAGATTGATAATACTAAGGGTAGTGAGTATAGTAATTGTCGTTCTATCGATCATATAAGCATAATATGGCTAATAATATGAGTTAGATTTATAATAATAAGAGTAATAAGTATAGTAATTGTCGTTCTATCGATCATATAAGCACAATATGGCTAATAATATGAGTTAGATTGATAATAATAAGAGTAATAAGTATAGTAATTGTCGTTCTATCGATCATATCTGCATAATATGGTTAATAATATGAGTTAGATTGATAATAGTGAGTGTAATAAATATATAAATTGTCGTTCTATCGCTCACATAAGCACAATATGGCTAATAATATGAGTTAGATTGATAATAATAAGAGTAATAAGTATAGTAATTGTCGTTCTATCGATAATATAAGCATAATATGGCTAATAATATGAGTTAGATTGATAATACTAAGAGTAGTGAGTATAGTAATTGTCGTTCTATCGCTCACATAAGCATAATATGGCTAATAATATGAGTTAGATTTATAATAATAAGAGTAATAAGTATAGTAATGGTCGTTCTATCGATCATATAAGCATAATATGGCTAATAATATGAGTTAGATTGATAATAATAAGTGTAATAAGTATAGTAATTGTCGTTCTATCGATCATATAAGCATAATATGGCTAATAATATGAATTAGATTGAT
Source organism: Megachile rotundata (assembly GCF_050947335.1). Lineage (NCBI taxonomy): Eukaryota > Metazoa > Arthropoda > Insecta > Hymenoptera > Megachilidae > Megachile > Megachile rotundata. The sequence continues at coordinate 8,275 of NW_027474886.1, read as the reverse complement.
AATAATAAGAGTAATGAGTATAGTAATTGTCGTTCTATCGATCATATAAGCATAATATGGCTAATAATATGAGTTAGATTTATAATAATAAGAGTAATAAGTATAGTAATTGTCGTTCTATCGATCATATAAGCACAATATGGCTCATAATATGAGTTAGATTGATAATAATAAGATTAATAACTATAGTAATTGTCGTTCTATCGATCATATCTGCATAATATGGTTAATAATATGAGTTAGATTGATAATAGTGAGTGTAATAAGTATAGTGAATGTCGTTCTATCGATCATATCTGCATAGTATGGTCAATAATATGAGTTACATTGATAATAATAACAGTAATTAGTATAGTAATTGTCGTTATATCGATCATATAACCATAATATGGCTAATAGCATGAGTTAGATTGATAATAATAAGAGTAACGAGTATAGTAATTGTCGGTCTATCGATCATATAAGCATAATATGGCTAATAATACGAGTTAGATTTATAATAATAAGAGTAATAAGTATAGTAATTGTAGTTCTATCGATCATATCTGCATAATATGGTTAATAATATGAGTTAGAATGATAATAATAAGAGTAATAAGTATAGTAATTGTCGTTCTATCGATCATATCTGCATAATATGGTTAATAATATGAGTTAGATTGATAATAGTGAGTGTAATAAGTATAGTGAATGTCGTTCTATCGATCATATCAGCATAATATGGGTAATAATATGAGTTGGATTGATAATAATAAGAGTAATGAGTATAGTAATTGTAGTTCTATCGATCATATAAGCATAATGTGGCTAATAATATGAGTTAGATTCATAATAATAAGAGTAATAAGTATAGTAATTGTCGTTCTATCGATCATATAAGCATAATATGACTAATAATATGAGTTAGATTGATAATAATAAGAGTAATGAGTATAGTAATTGTAGTTCTATCGATCATATGTGCATAATATGGTTAATAATACGAGTTAGAATGATAATAATAAGAGTAATAAGTATAGTAATTGTCGTTCTATCGATCATATCTGCATAATATGGTTAATAATATGAGTTAGATTGATAATAGTGAGTGTAATACGTATAGTGAATGTCGTTCTATCGATCATATCAGCATAATACGGGTAATAATATGAGTTGGATTGATAATAATAAGAGTAATGAGTATAGTAATTGTAGTTCTATCGATCATATAAGCATAATGTGGCTAATAATATGAGTTAGATTCATAATAATAATTGTAATAAGTATAGTAATTGTCGTTCTATTGATCATTTAAGCACAATATGGCTAATAATATGAGTTAGATTGATAATAATAAGAGTAATAAGTATAGTAATTGTCGTTCTATCGATCATATCTGCATAGTATGGTCAATAATATGAGTTACATTGATAATAATAAGAGTAATGAGTATAGTAATTGTAGTTCTATCGATCATATCTGCATAATATGGTTAATAATATGAGTTAGAATGATAATAATAAGAGTAATAAGTATAGTAATTGTCGTTCTATCGATCATATCTGCATAATATGGTTAATAATATGAGTTAGATTGATAATAGTGAGTGTAATAAGTATAGTGAATGTCGTTCTATCGATCATATCAGCATAATATGGGTAATAATATGAGTTGGATTGATAATAATAAGAGTAATGAGTATAGTAATTGTAGTTCTATCGATCATATAAGCATAATGTGGCTAATAATATGTGTTAGATTCATAATAATAAGAGTAATAAGTATAGTAATTGTCGTTCTATCGATCATATAAGCATAATATGACTAATAATATGAGTTAGATGGATAATAATAAGAGTAATGAGTATAGTAATTGTAGTTCTATCGATCATATCTGCATAATATGGTTAATAATATGAGTTAGAATGATAATAATAAGAGTAATAAGTATAGTAATTGTCGTTCTATCGATCATATCTGCATAATATGGTTAATAATATGAGTTAGATTGATAATAGTCAGTGTAATACGTATAGTGAATGTCGTTCTATCGATCATATCAGCATAATACGGGTAATAATATGAGGTGGATTGATAATAATAAGAGTAATGAGTATAGTAATTGTAGTTCTATCGATCATATAAGCATAATGTGGCTAATAATATGAGTTAGATTCATAATAATAATTGTAATCAGTATAGTAATTGTCGTTCTATTGATCATATAAGCACAATATGGCTAATAATATGAGTTAGATTGATAATAATAAGAGTAATAAGTATAGTAATTGTCGTTCTATCGATCATATCTGCATAGTATGGTCAATAATATGAGTTACATTGATAATAATAACAGTAATTAGTATAGTAATTGTCGTTATATCGATCATATAACCATAATATGGCTAATAGCATGAGTTAGATTGATAATAATAAGAGTAACGAGTATAGTAATTGTCGTTCTATCGATCATATAAGCATAATATGGCTAATAATACGAGTTAGATTTATAATAATAAGAGTAATAAGTATAGTAATTGTCGTTCTATCGATCATATAAGCACAATATGGCTAATAATATGAGTTAGATTGATAATAATAAGAGTAATAAGTACAGTAATTGTCGTTCTATCGATCATATAAGCATAATATGGCTAATAATATGAGTTAGATTGATAATAATTAGAGTAATGAGTATAGTAATTGTAGTTCTATCGATCATATCTGCATAATATGGTTAATAATATGAGTTAGAATGATAATAATAAGAGTAATAAGTATAGTAATTGTCGTTCTATCGATCATATCTGCATAATATGGTTAATAATATGAGTTAGATTGATAATAGTGAGTGTAATAAGTATAGTGAATGTCGTTCTATCGATCATATCAGCATAATATGGGTAATAATATGAGTTGGATTGATAATAATAAGAGTAATGAGTATAGTAATTGTAGTTCTATCGATCATGTCTGCATAATATGGTTAATAATATGAGTTAGATTGATCATAATAACAGTAATTAGTATAGTAATTGACGTTATATCGATCATATAACCATAATATGGCTAATAGCATGAGTTAGATTGATAATAATAAGAGTAATGAGTATAGTAATTGTCGTTCTATCGATCATATCTGCATAATATGGTTAGTAATATGAGTTAGATTGATAATAGTGAGTGTAATAAATATAGTAATTGTCGTTCTATCGCTCATGTAATCACAATATGGCTAATAATATGAGTTAGATTGATAATAATAAGAGTAATAAGTATAGTAATGGTCGTTCTATCGATCATATAAGCATAATATGGCTAATAATATGAGTTAGATTGATAATAATAAGTGTAATAAGTATAGTAATTGTCGTTCTATCGATCATATAAGCATAATATGGCTAATAATATGAATTAGATTGATAATAATAAGAGTAATGAGTATAGTAATTGTCGTTCTATCGATCATATAAGCATAATATGGCTAATAATATGAGTTAGATTTATAATAATAAGAGTAATAAGTATAGTAATTGTCGTTCTATCGATCATATAAGCACAATATGGCTCATAATATGAGTTAGATTGATAATAATAAGATTAATAACTATAGTAATTGTCGTTCTATCGATCATATCTGCATAATATGGTTAATAATATGAGTTAGATTGATAATAGTGAGTGTAATAAGTATAGTGAATGTCGTTCTATCGATCATATCAGCATAATATGGGTAATAATATGAGTTGGATTGATAATAATAAGAGTAATGAGTATAGTAATTGTAGTTCTATCGATCATATAGGCATAATGTGGCTAATAATATGAGTTAGATTCATAATAATAAGAGTAATAAGTATAGTAATTGTCGTTCTATCGATCATATAAGCATAATATGACTAATAATATGAGTTAGATTGATAATAATAAGAGTAATGAGTATAGTAATTGTAGTTCTATCGATCATATCTGCATAATATGGTTAATAATACGAGTTAGAATGATAATAATAAGAGTAATAAGTATAGTAATTGTCGTTCTATCGATCATATCTGCATAATATGGTTAATAATATGAGTTAGATTGATAATAGTGAGTGTAATACGTATAGTGAATGTCGTTCTATCGATCATATCAGCATAATACGGGTAATAATATGAGTTGGATTGATAATAATAAGAGTAATGAGTATAGTAATTGTAGTTCTATCGATCATATAAGCATAATGTGGCTAATAATATGAGTTAGATTCATAATAATAATTGTAATCAGTATAGTAATTGTCGTTCTATTGATCATATAAGCACAATATGGCTAATAATATGAGTTAGATTGATAATAATAAGAGTAATAAGTATAGTAATTGTCGTTCTATCGATCATATCTGCATAGTATGGTCAATAATATGAGTTACATTGATAATAATAACAGTAATTAGTATAGTAATTGTCGTTATATCGATCATATAACCATAATATGGCTAATAGCATGAGTTAGATTGATAATAATAAGAGTAACGAGTATAGTAATTGTCGTTCTATCGATCATATAAGCATAATATGACTAATAATATGAGTTAGATTGATAATAATAAGAGTAATGAGTATAGTAATTGTAGTTCTATCGATCATATGTGCATAATATGGTTAATAATACGAGTTAGAATGATAATAATAAGAGTAATAAGTATAGTAATTGTCGTTCTATCGATCATTTAAGCACAATATGGCTAATAATATGAGTTAGATTGATAATAATAAGAGTAATAAGTATAGTAATTGTCGTTCTATCGATCATATCTGCATAGTATGGTCAATAATATGAGTTACATTGATAATAATAAGAGTAATGAGTATAGTAATTGTAGTTCTATCGATCATATCTGCATAATATGGTTAATAATATGAGTTAGAATGATAATAATAAGAGTAATAAGTATAGTAATTGTCGTTCTATCGATCATATCTGCATAATATGGTTAATAATATGAGTTAGATTGATAATAGTGAGTGTAATAAGTATAGTGAATGTCGTTCTATCGATCATATCAGCATAATATGGGTAATAATATGAGTTGGATTGATAATAATAAGAGTAATGAGTATAGTAATTGTAGTTCTATCGATCATATAAGCATAATGTGGCTAATAATGTGTGTTAGATTCATAATAATAAGAGTAATAAGTATAGTAATTGTCGTTCTATCGATCATATAAGCATAATATGACTAATAATATGAGTTAGATGGATAATAATAAGAGTAATGAGTATAGTAATTGTAGTTCTATCGATCATATCTGCATAATATGGTTAATAATATGAGTTAGAATGATAATAATAAGAGTAATAAGTATAGTAATTGTCGTTCTATCGATCATATCTGCATAATATGGTTAATAATATGAGTTAGATTGATAATAGTCAGTGTAATACGTATAGTGAATGTCGTTCTATCGATCATATCAGCATAATACGGGTAATAATATGAGGTGGATTGATAATAATAAGAGTAATGAGTATAGTAATTGTAGTTCTATCGATCATATAAGCATAATGTGGCTAATAATATGAGTTAGATTCATAATAATAATTGTAATCAGTATAGTAATTGTCGTTCTATTGATCATATAAGCACAATATGGCTAATAATATGAGTTAGATTGATAATAATAAGAGTAATAAGTATAGTAATTGTCGTTCTATCGATCATATCTGCATAGTATGGTCAATAATATGAGTTACATTGATAATAATAAGAGTAATGAGTATAGTAATTGTAGTTCTATCGATCATATCTGCATAATATGGTTAATAATATGAGTTAGAATGATAATAATAAGAGTAATAAGTATAGTAATTGTCGTTCTATCGATCATATCTGCATAATATGGTTAATAATATGAGTTAGATTGATAATAGTGAGTGTAATAAGTATAGTGAATGTCGTTCTATCGATCATATCAGCATAATATGGGTAATAATATGAGTTGGATTGATAATAATAAGAGTAATGAGTATAGTAATTGTAGTTCTATCGATCATATAAGCATAATGTGGCTAATAATATGTGTTAGATTCATAATAATAAGAGTAATAAGTATAGTAATTGTCGTTCTATCGATCATATAAGCATAATATGACTAATAATATGAGTTAGATGGATAATAATAAGAGTAATGAGTATAGTAATTGTAGTTCTATCGATCATATCTGCATAATATGGTTAATAATATGAGTTAGAATGATAATAATAAGAGTAATAAGTATAGTAATTGTCGTTCTATCGATCATATCTGCATAATATGGTTAATAATATGAGTTAGATTGATAATAGTCAGTGTAATACGTATAGTGAATGTCGTTCTATCGATCATATCAGCATAATACGGGTAATAATATGAGGTGGATTGATAATAATAAGAGTAATGAGTATAGTAATTGTAGTTCTATCGATCATATAAGCATAATGTGGCTAATAATATGAGTTAGATTCATAATAATAATTGTAATCAGTATAGTAATTGTCGTTCTATTGATCATATAAGCACAATATGGCTAATAATATGAGTTAGATTGATAATAATAAGAGTAATAAGTACAGTAATTGTCGTTCTATCGATCATATAAGCATAATATGGCTAATAATATGAGTTAGATTTATAATAATAAGAGTAATAAGTATAGTAATTGTCGTTCTATCGATCATATAAGCACAATATGGCTAATAATATGAGTTAGATTGATAATAATAAGAGTAATAAGTATAGTAATTGTCGTTCTATCGATCATATCTGCATAATATGGTTAATAATATGAGTTAGATTGATAATAGTGAGTGTAATAAATATAGTAATTGTCGTTCTATCGCTCATATAAGCACAATATGGCTAATAATATGAGTTAGATTGATAATAATAAGAGTAATAAGTATAGTAATTGTCGTTCTATCGATCGTATAAGCATAATATGGCTAATAATATGAGTTGGATTGATAATAATAAGAGTAATAAGTATAGTAATTGTCGTTCTATCGATCATATAAGCATAATATGGCTAATAATATGAGTTAGATTGATAATACTAAGAGTAGTGAGTATAGTAATTCTCATTCTATCGATCATATAAGCATAATATGGTTAATAATATGAGTTAGATTGATAATAATGAGTGTAATGCATATAGTAATTGTCGTTCTATCGCTCATATAAGCACAATATGTCTAATAATATGAGTTAGATTGATAATAATAAGAGTAATAAGTATAGTAATTGTCGTTCTATCGATCATATAAGCATAATATGGCTAATAATATGAGTTAGATTGATAATAATAACAGTAATAAGTATAGTAATTATCGTTCTATCGATAATATAAGCATAATATGGCTAATAATATGAGTTAGATTGATAATACTAAGGGTAGTGAGTATAGTAATTGTCGTTCTATCGATCATATAAGCATAATATGGCTAATAATATGAGTTAGATTTATAATAATAAGAGTAATAAGTATAGTAATTGTCGTTCTATCGATCATATAAGCACAATATGGCTAATAATATGAGTTAGATTGATAATAATAAGAGTAATAAGTATAGTAATTGTCGTTCTATCGATCATATCTGCATAATATGGTTAATAATATGAGTTAGATTGATAATAGTGAGTGTAATAAATATATAAATTGTCGTTCTATCGCTCACATAAGCACAATATGGCTAATAATATGAGTTAGATTGATAATAATAAGAGTAATAAGTATAGTAATTGTCGTTCTATCGATAATATAAGCATAATATGGCTAATAATATGAGTTAGATTGATAATACTAAGAGTAGTGAGTATAGTAATTGTCGTTCTATCGATCATATAAGCATAATATGGCTAATAATATGAGTTAGATTGATAATAATTAGAGTAATGAGTATAGTAATTGTAGTTCTATCGATCATATCTGCATAATATGGTTAATAATATGAGTTAGAATGATAATAATAAGAGTAATAAGTATAGTAATTGTCGTTCTATCGATCATATCTGCATAATATGGTTAATAATATGAGTTAGATTGATAATAGTGAGTGTAATAAGTATAGTGAATGTCGTTCTATCGATCATATCAGCATAATATGGGTAATAATATGAGTTGGATTGATAATAATAAGAGTAATGAGTATAGTAATTGTAGTTCTATCGATCATATCTGCATAATATGGTTAATAATATGAGTTAGATTGATAATAATAACAGTAATTAGTATAGTAATTGTCGTTATATCGATCATATAACCATAATAT
>NW_027474885.1:0-24274 GCF_050947335.1 Megachile rotundata | reverse complement strand
ATGATCGATAGAACGACAATTACTATACTCATTACTCTTATTATTATCAATCTAACTCATATTATTAGCCATATTATGCTTATATGATCGATAGAACGACAATCACTATATTTATTACTCTTAATATTATCAATCTAACTCATATTATTAGCCATATTATGCTTATATGATCGATAGAACGACAATTACTATACTCATTACTCTTATTATTATCAGTCTAACTCATATTATTATCCATATGCTTATATGATCGATAGAACGACAATTACTATACTCATTACTCTTATTATTATCAATTTAACTCATATTATTAGCCATATTATGCTTATATGATCGATAGAACGGCAATTACTATACTTATTCCTCTTATTATTATCAATCTAACTCATATTATTAGCCATATTATGCTTATGTGATCGATAGAACGACAATTACTATACTTATTACTCTCATTATTATCAATCTAACTCATATTATTAGCCATGTTATGCTTATATGATCGATAGAACTACAATTACTATACTTATTACTCTTATTATTATAAATCTAACTCATATTCTTAACCATATTATGCACATAGGATTGATAGAACTACAATTACTATACTCATTACTCTTATTATTATCAATGTAACTCATATTATTAGCCATATTATGCTTATATGATCGATAGAACGGCAATTACTATACTCATTACTCTTATTATTATCAATTTAACTCATATTATTATCCATATTATGCTTATATGATCGATAGAACGGCAATTACTATACTTATTCCTCTTATTATTATCAATCTAACTCATATTATTAGCCATATTATGCTTATGTGATCGATAGAACGACAATTACTATACTTATTACTCTCATTATTATCAATCTAACTCATATTCTTAACCATATTATGCACATAGGATTGATAGAACTACAATTACTATACTCATTACTCTTATTATTATCAATCTAACTCACATTATTAGCCATATTATGCTTATATGATCGATAGAACGACAATTACTATACTTATTACACTTATTATTATCAATCTAACTCATATTATTAACCATATTATGCAAATATGATCGATAGAACGACATTTACTATACTTATTATTCTCATTATTATCAATCTAACTCATATTATTAGCCATGTTATGCTTATATGATCGATAGAACTACAATTACTATACTTATTACTCTTATTATTATCAATCTAACTCACATTATTAGCCATATTATGCTTATATGATCGATAGAACGACAATTACTATACATATTCCTCTTATTATTATCAATCTAACTCATATTATTAGCCATATTGTGTTTATGTGATGGATAGGACGACAATCACTATACTTATTACTCTTAATGTTATCAATCTAACTCATATTATCAGCCATATTATGCTTGTATGGTCGATTGAACTACAATTTCTATACTCATTACTCTTATTATTATCAATTTAACTCATATTATTAGCCATATTATGCTTATATGATCGATAGAACGACAATTACTATACTCATTACTCTTATTATTATAAATCTAACTCATATTCTTAACCATATTATGCACATAGGATTGATAGAACTACAATTACTATACTCATTACTCTTATTATTATCAATCTAACTCATATTGTTAGCCATATTATGCTTATATGATCGATAGAACGACAATTACTATACACATTACCCTTATTATTATATCAATCTAACTCATATTATTAGCCATATTATGCTTATATGATCGATAGAACGACAATTACTGTACTCATTACTCTTATTATTATCAATCTAACTCGTATTATTAGCCATATTATGCTTGTATGGTCGATTGAACTACAATTTCTATACTCATTACTCTTATTATTATCAATTTAACTCATATTATTAGCCATATTATGCTTATATGATCGATAGAACGGCAATTACTATACTTATTCCTCTTATTATTATCAATCTAACTCATATTATTAGCCATATTATCCTTATGTGATCGATAGAACGACAATTACTATACTTATTACTCTCATTATTATCAATCTAACTCATATTCTTAACCATATTATGCACATAGGATTGATAGAACTACAATTACTATACTCATTACTCTTATTATTATCAATCTAACTCATATTATTAGCCATATTATGCTTATATGATCGATAGAACGGCAATTACTATACTCATTACTCTTATTATTATCAATTTAACTCATATTATTAGCCATATTATGCTTATATGATCGATAGAACGGCAATTACTATACTTATTCCTCTTATTATTATCAATCTAACTCATATTATTAGCCATATTGTGTTTATGTGATCGATAGGACGACAATCACTATATTTATTACTCTTAATATTATCAATCTAACTCATATTATTAGCCATATTATGCTTATCTGATCGATAGAACGACAATTACTATACTCATAACTCTTATTATTATCAGTCTAACTCATATTATTATCCATATGCTTATATGATCGATAGAACGACAATTACTATACTCATTACTCTTATTATTATCAGTCTAACTCATATTATTAGCCATATTATGCTTATATGATCGATAGAACGACAATTACTATACCCATTACCCTTATTATTATCAATCTAACTCATATTATTAGCCATATTATGCTTATATGATCGATAGAACGACAATTACTATACTCATTACTCTTATTATTATCAATCTAACTCATATTATTAGCCATATTATGCTTATATGATCGATAGAACGACAATTACTATACTCATTACTCTTATTATTATCAATCTAACTCATATTATTAGCCATATTGTGTTTATGTGATCGATAGGACGACAATCACTATACTTATTACTCTTAATATTATCAATCTAACTCATATTATTAGCCATATTATGCTTATATGATCGATAGAACGACAATTACTATACTCATTACTCTTATTATTATCAATCTAACTCATATTATTAGCCATATTATGCTTATATGATCGATAGAACGACAATCACTATATTTATTACTCTTAATATTATCAATCTAACTCATATTATTAGCCATATTATGCTTATATGATCGATAGAACGACAATTACTATACTCATTACTCTTATTATTATCAGTCTAACTCATATTATTATCCATATGCTTATATGATCGATAGAACGACAATTACTATACTCATTACTCTTATTATTATCAATTTAACTCATATTATTAGCCATATTATGCTTATATGATCGATAGAACGGCAATTACTATACTTATTCCTCTTATTATTATCAATCTAACTCATATTATTAGCCATATTATGCTTATGTGATCGATAGAACGACAATTACTATACTTATTACTCTCATTATTATCAATCTAACTCATATTATTAGCCATGTTATGCTTATATGATCGATAGAACTACAATTACTATACTTATTACTCTTATTATTATAAATCTAACTCATATTCTTAACCATATTATGCACATAGGATTGATAGAACTACAATTACTATACTCATTACTCTTATTATTATCAATGTAACTCATATTATTAGCCATATTATGCTTATATGATCGATAGAACGGCAATTACTATACTCATTACTCTTATTATTATCAATTTAACTCATATTATTATCCATATTATGCTTATATGATCGATAGAACGGCAATTACTATACTTATTCCTCTTATTATTATCAATCTAACTCATATTATTAGCCATATTATGCTTATGTGATCGATAGAACGACAATTACTATACTTATTACTCTCATTATTATCAATCTAACTCATATTCTTAACCATATTATGCACATAGGATTGATAGAACTACAATTACTATACTCATTACTCTTATTATTATCAATCTAACTCACATTATTAGCCATATTATGCTTATATGATCGATAGAACGACAATTACTATACTTATTACACTTATTATTATCAATCTAACTCATATTATTAACCATATTATGCAAATATGATCGATAGAACGACATTTACTATACTTATTATTCTCATTATTATCAATCTAACTCATATTATTAGCCATGTTATGCTTATATGATCGATAGAACTACAATTACTATACTTATTACTCTTATTATTATCAATCTAACTCACATTATTAGCCATATTATGCTTATATGATCGATAGAACGACAATTACTATACTTATTCCTCTTATTATTATCAATCTAACTCATATTATTAGCCATATTGTGTTTATGTGATGGATAGGACGACAATCACTATACTTATTACTCTTAATGTTATCAATCTAACTCATATTATCAGCCATATTATGCTTGTATGGTCGATTGAACTACAATTTCTATACTCATTACTCTTATTATTATCAATTTAACTCATATTATTAGCCATATTATGCTTATATGATCGATAGAACGACAATTACTATACTCATTACTCTTATTATTATAAATCTAACTCATATTCTTAACCATATTATGCACATAGGATTGATAGAACTACAATTACTATACTCATTACTCTTATTATTATCAATCTAACTCATATTGTTAGCCATATTATGCTTATATGATCGATAGAACGACAATTACTATACACATTACCCTTATTATTATCAATCTAACTTATATTATTAGCCATATTATGCTTATATGATCGATAGAACGACAATTACTGTACTCATTACTCTTATTATTATCAATCTAACTCGTATTATTAGCCATATTATGCTTGTATGGTCGATTGAACTACAATTTCTATACTCATTACTCTTATTATTATCAATTTAACTCATATTATTAGCCATATTATGCTTATATGATCGATAGAACGGCAATTACTATACTTATTCCTCTTATTATTATCAATCTAACTCATATTATTAGCCATATTATCCTTATGTGATCGATAGAACGACAATTACTATACTTATTACTCTCATTATTATCAATCTAACTCATATTCTTAACCATATTATGCACATAGGATTGATAGAACTACAATTACTATACTCATTACTCTTATTATTATCAATCTAACTCATATTATTAGCCATATTATGCTTATATGATCGATAGAACGGCAATTACTATACTCATTACTCTTATTATTATCAATTTAACTCATATTATTAGCCATATTATGCTTATATGATCGATAGAACGGCAATTACTATACTTATTCCTCTTATTATTATCAATCTAACTCATATTATTAGCCATATTGTGTTTATGTGATCGATAGGACGACAATCACTATATTTATTACTCTTAATATTATCAATCTAACTCATATTATTAGCCATATTATGCTTATCTGATCGATAGAACGACAATTACTATACTCATAACTCTTATTATTATCAGTCTAACTCATATTATTATCCATATGCTTATATGATCGATAGAACGACAATTACTATACTCATTACTCTTATTATTATCAATCTAACTCATATTATTAGCCATATTATGCTTATATGATCGATAGAACGACAATTACTATACCCATTACCCTTATTATTATCAATCTAACTCATATTATTAGCCATATTATGCTTATATGATCGATAGAACGACAATTACTATACTCATTACTCTTATTATTATCAATCTAACTCATATTATTAGCCATATTATGCTTATATGATCGATAGAACGACAATTACTATACTCATTACTCTTATTATTATCAATCTAACTCATATTATTAGCCATATTGTGTTTATGTGATCGATAGGACGACAATCACTATACTTATTACTCTTAATATTATCAATCTAACTCATATTATTAGCCATATTATGCTTATATGATCGATAGAACGACAATTACTATACTCATTACTCTTATTATTATCAATCTAACTCATATTATTAGCCATATTATGCTTATATGATCGATAGAACGACAATTACTATACTCATTACTCTTATTATTATCAATCTAACTCATATTATTAGCCATATTATGCTTATATGATCGATGGAACGACAATTACTATACCCATTACTCTTATTATTATCAATCTAACTCATATTACTAGCCATATTATGCATATGTGATCGATAGAACGACAATTACTATAAATATTGCTCTTATTATTATCAATCTAACTCATATTATTAGCCATATTATGCTTATGTGATCGATAGAACGACAATCACTATACTTATTACTCTTATTATTATCAATATAACTCATATTATTAGCCATATTATGCTTATATGATCGCTAGACCGACAAATACTATACTTATTAATCTTAATATTATCAATCTAACTCATATTATTAACCATATTATGCAGATATGATCGATAGAACTACAATTTCTATACTCATTACTCTTATTATTATCAATCTAACTCATATTGTTAGCCATATTATGCTTATATGATCGATAGAACGACAATTACTATACTCATTACTCTTATTATTATAAATCTAACTCATATTCTTAACCATATTATGCACATAGGATTGATAGAACTACAATTACTATACTCATTACTCTTATTATTATCAATCTAACTCATATTATTAGCCATATCATGCTTATATGATCGATAGAACGACAATTACTATACTTATTACTCTTATTATTATCAATCTAACTCATATTATTAGCCATATTGTGTTTATGTGATCGATAGGACGACAATCACTATATTTATTACTCTTAATATTATCAATCTAACTCATATTATTAGCCATATTATGCTTATATGATCGATAGAACGACAATTACTATACTCATTACTCTTATTATTATCAGTCTAACTCATATTATTATCCATATGCTTATATGATCGATAGAACGACAATTACTATACTCATTACTCTTATTATTATCAATTTAACTCATATTATTAGCCATATTATGCTTATATGATCGATAGAACGGCAATTACTATACTTATTCCTCTTATTATTATCAATCTAACTCATATTATTAGCCATATTATGCTTATGTGATCGATAGAACGACAATTACTATACTTATTACTCTCATTATTATCAATCTAACTCATATTATTAGCCATGTTATGCTTATATGATCGATAGAACTACAATTACTATACTTATTACTCTTATTATTATAAATCTAACTCATATTCTTAACCATATTATGCACATAGGATTGATAGAACTACAATTACTATACTCATTACTCTTATTATTATCAATGTAACTCATATTATTAGCCATATTATGCTTATATGATCGATAGAACGGCAATTACTATACTCATTACTCTTATTATTATCAATTTAACTCATATTATTAGCCATATTATGCTTATATGATCGATAGAACGGCAATTACTATACTTATTCCTCTTATTATTATCAATCTAACTCATATTATTAGCCATATTATGCTTATGTGATCGATAGAACGACAATTACTATACTTATTACTCTCATTATTATCAATCTAACTCATATTCTTAACCATATTATGCACATAGGATTGATAGAACTACAATTACTATACTCATTACTCTTATTATTATCAATCTAACTCACATTATTAGCCATATTATGCTTATATGATCGATAGAACGACAATTACTATACTTATTACACTTATTATTATCAATCTAACTCATATTATTAACCATATTATGCAAATATGATCGATAGAACGACATTTACTATACTTATTATTCTCATTATTATCAATCTAACTCATATTATTAGCCATGTTATGCTTATATGATCGATAGAACTACAATTACTATACTTATTACTCTTATTATTATCAATCTAACTCACATTATTAGCCATATTATGCTTATATGATCGATAGAACGACAATTACTATACTTATTCCTCTTATTATTATCAATCTAACTCATATTATTAGCCATATTGTGTTTATGTGATGGATAGGACGACAATCACTATACTTATTACTCTTAATGTTATCAATCTAACTCATATTATCAGCCATATTATGCTTGTATGGTCGATTGAACTACAATTTCTATACTCATTACTCTTATTATTATCAATTTAACTCATATTATTAGCCATATTATGCTTATATGATCGATAGAACGACAATTACTATACTCATTACTCTTATTATTATAAATCTAACTCATATTCTTAACCATATTATGCACATAGGATTGATAGAACTACAATTACTATACTCATTACTCTTATTATTATCAATCTAACTCATATTGTTAGCCATATTATGCTTATATGATCGATAGAACGACAATTACTATACACATTACCCTTATTATTATCAATCTAACTCATATTATTAGCCATATTATGCTTATATGATCGATAGAACGACAATTACTGTACTCATTACTCTTATTATTATCAATCTAACTCGTATTATTAGCCATATTATGCTTGTATGGTCGATTGAACTACAATTTCTATACTCATTACTCTTATTATTATCAATTTAACTCATATTATTAGCCATATTATGCTTATATGATCGATAGAACGGCAATTACTATACTTATTCCTCTTATTATTATCAATCTAACTCATATTATTAGCCATATTATCCTTATGTGATCGATAGAACGACAATTACTATACTTATTACTCTCATTATTATCAATCTAACTCATATTCTTAACCATATTATGCACATAGGATTGATAGAACTACAATTACTATACTCATTACTCTTATTATTATCAATCTAACTCATATTATTAGCCATATTATGCTTATATGATCGATAGAACGGCAATTACTATACTCATTACTCTTATTATTATCAATTTAACTCATATTATTAGCCATATTATGCTTATATGATCGATAGAACGGCAATTACTATACTTATTCCTCTTATTATTATCAATCTAACTCATATTATTAGCCATATTGTGTTTATGTGATCGATAGGACGACAATCACTATATTTATTACTCTTAATATTATCAATCTAACTCATATTATTAGCCATATTATGCTTATCTGATCGATAGAACTACAATTACTATACTTATTACTCTTATTATTATAAATCTAACTCATATTCTTAACCATATTATGCACATAGGATTGATAGAACGACAATTACTATACTCATTACTCTTATTATTATCAATCTAACTCATATTATTAGCCATATTATGCTTATATGATCGATAGAACGGCAATTACTATACTCATTACTCTTATTATTATCAATTTAACTCATATTATTAGCCATATTATGCTTATATGATCGATAGAACGGCAATTACTATACTTATTCCTCTTATTATTATCAATCTAACTCATATTATTAGCCATATTATGCTTATGTGATCGATAGAACGACAATTACTATACTTATTACTCTCATTATTATCAATCTAACTCATATTCTTAACCATATTATGCACATAGGATTGATAGAACTACAATTACTATACTCATTACTCTTATTATTATCAATCTAACTCACATTATTAGCCATATTATGCTTATATGATCGATAGAACGACAATTACTATACTTATTACTCTTCATGTTATCAATCTAACTCATATTATCAGCCATATTATGCTTGTATGGTCGATTGAACTACAATTTCTATACTCATTACTCTTATTATTATCAATTTAACTCATATTATTAGCCATATTATGCTTATATGATCGATAGAACGACAATTACTATACTTATTACTCTTATTATTATCAATCTAACTCAAATTATTAGCCATATTATGCTTATATGATCGATAGAACGACAATTACTATACTCATTACTCTTATTATTATCAATCTAACTCATATTATTAGCCATATTATGCTTATATGATCGATAGAACGACAATTACTATACCCATTACTCTTATTATTATCAATCTAACTCATATTACTAGCCATATTATGCATATGTGATCGATAGAACGACAATTACTATAAATATTGCTCTTATTATTATCAATCTAACTCATATTATTAGCCATATTATGCTTATGTGATCGATAGAACGACAATCACTATACTTATTACTCTTATTATTATCAATATAACTCATATTATTAGCCATATTATGCTTATATGATCGCTAGACCGACAAATACTATACTTATTAATCTTAATATTATCAATCTAACTCATATTATTAACCATATTATGCAGATATGATCGATAGAACTACAATTTCTATACTCATTACTCTTATTATTATCAATCTAACTCATATTGTTAGCCATATTATGCTTATATGATCGATAGAACGACAATTACTATACTCATTACTCTTATTATTATAAATCTAACTCATATTCTTAACCATATTATGCACATAGGATTGATAGAACTACAATTACTATACTCATTACTCTTATTATTATCAATCTAACTCATATTATTAGCCATATCATGCTTATATGATCGATAGAACGACAATTACTATACTTATTACTCTTATTATTATCAATCTAACTCATATTATTAGCCATATTGTGTTTATGTGATCGATAGGACGACAATCACTATATTTATTACTCTTAATATTATCAATCTAACTCATATTATTAGCCATATTATGCTTATATGATCGATAGAACGACAATTACTATACTCATTACTCTTATTATTATCAGTCTAACTCATATTATTATCCATATGCTTATATGATCGATAGAACGACAATTACTATACTCATTACTCTTATTATTATCAATCTAACTCATATTATTAGCCATATTATGCTTATATGATCGATAGAACGACAATTACTATACCCATTACCCTTATTATTATCAATCTAACTCATATTATTAGCCATATTATGCTTATATGATCGATAGAACGACAATTACTATACTCATTACTCTTATTATTATCAATCTAACTCATATTATTAGCCATATTATGCTTATATGATCGATAGAACGACAATTACTATACTCATTACTCTTATTATTATCAATCTAACTCATATTATTAGCCATATTGTGTTTATGTGATCGATAGGACGACAATCACTATACTTATTACTCTTAATATTATCAATCTAACTCATATTATTAGCCATATTATGCTTATATGATCGATAGAACGACAATTACTATACTCATTACTCTTATTATTATCAATCCAACTCATATTATTAGCCATATTATGCTTATATGATCGATAGAACGACAATTACTATACTCATTACTCTTATTATTATCAATCTAACTCATATTATTAGCCATATTATGCTTATATGATCGATAGAACGACAATTACTATACCCATTACTCTTATTATTATCAATCTAACTCATATTACTAGCCATATTATGCATATGTGATCGATAGAACGACAATTACTATAAATATTGCTCTTATTATTATCAATCTAACTCATATTATTAGCCATATTATGCTTATGTGATCGATAGAACGACAATCACTATACTTATTACTCTTATTATTATCAATATAACTCATATTATTAGCCATATTATGCTTATATGATCGCTAGACCGACAAATACTATACTTATTAATCTTAATATTATCAATCTAACTCATATTATTAACCATATTATGCAGATATGATCGATAGAACTACAATTTCTATACTCATTACTCTTATTATTATCAATCTAACTCGTATTATTAGCCATATTATGCTTGTATGGTCGATTGAACTACAATTTCTATACTCATTACTCTTATTATTATCAATTTAACTCATATTATTAGCCATATTATGCTTATATGATCGATAGAACGGCAATTACTATACTTATTCCTCTTATTATTATCAATCTAACTCATATTATTAGCCATATTATGCTTATGTGATCGATAGAACGACAATTGCTATACTTATTACTCTCATTATTATCAATCTAACTCATATTCTTAACCATATTATGCACATAGGATTGATAGAACTACAATTACTATACTCATTACTCTTATTATTATCAATCTAACTCATATTATTAGCCATATTATGCTTATATGATCGATAGAACGGCAATTACTATACTCATTACTCTTATTATTATCAATTTAACTCATATTATTAGCCATATTATGCTTATATGATCGATAGAACGGCAATTACTATACTTATTCCTCTTATTATTATCAATCTAACTCATATTATTAGCCATATTATGCTTATGTGATCGATAGAACGACAATTACTATACTTATTACTCTCATTATTATCAATCTAACTCATATTATTAGCCATGTTATGCTTATATGATCGATAGAACTACAATTACTATACTTATTACTCTTATTATTATAAATCTAACTCATATTCTTAACCATATTATGCACATAGGATTGATAGAACTACAATTACTATACTCATTACTCTTATTATTATCAATCTAACTCATATTATTAGCCATATTATGCTTATATGATCGATAGAACGGCAATTACTATACTCATTACTCTTATTATTATCAATTTAACTCATATTATTAGCCATATTATGCTTATATGATCGATAGAACGGCAATTACTATACTTATTCCTCTTATTATTATCAATCTAACTCATATTATTAGCCATATTATGCTTATGTGATCGATAGAACGACAATTACTATACTTATTACTCTCATTATTATCAATCTAACTCATATTCTTAACCATATTATGCACATAGGATTGATAGAACTACAATTACTATACTCATTACTCTTATTATTATCAATCTAACTCATATTGTTAGCCATATTATGCTTATATGATCGATAGAACGACAATTACTATACACATTACCCTTATTATTATCAATCTAACTCATATTATTAGCCATATTATGCTTATATGATCGATAGAACGACAATTACTATACTCATTACTCTTATTATTATCAATCTAACTCGTATTATTAGCCATATTATGCTTGTATGGTCGATTGAACTACAATTTCTATACTCATTACTCTTATTATTATCAATTTAACTCATATTATTAGCCATATTATGCTTATATGATCGATAGAACGGCAATTACTATACTTATTCCTCTTATTATTATCAATCTAACTCATATTATTAGCCATATTATGCTTATGTGATCGATAGAACGACAATTACTATACTTATTACTCTCATTATTATCAATCTAACTCATATTCTTAACCATATTATGCACATAGGATTGATAGAACTACAATTACTATACTCATTACTCTTATTATTATCAATCTAACTCATATTATTAGCCATATTATGCTTATATGATCGATAGAACGGCAATTACTATACTCATTACTCTTATTATTATCAATTTAACTCATATTATTAGCCATATTATGCTTATATGATCGATAGAACGGCAATTACTATACTTATTCCTCTTATTATTATCAATCTAACTCATATTATTAGCCATATTATGCTTATGTGATCGATAGAACGACAATTACTATACTTATTACTCTCATTATTATCAATCTAACTCATATTATTAGCCATGTTATGCTTATATGATCGATAGAACTACAATTACTATACTTATTACTCTTATTATTATAAATCTAACTCATATTCTTAACCATATTATGCACATAGGATTGATAGAACTACAATTACTATACTCATTACTCTTATTATTATCAATCTAACTCATATTATTAGCCATATTATGCTTATATGATCGATAGAACGGCAATTACTATACTCATTACTCTTATTATTATCAATTTAACTCATATTATTAGCCATATTATGCTTATATGATCGATAGAACGGCAATTACTATACTTATTCCTCTTATTATTATCAATCTAACTCATATTATTAGCCATATTATGCTTATGTGATCGATAGAACGACAATTACTATACTTATTACTCTCATTATTATCAATCTAACTCATATTCTTAACCATATTATGCACATAGGATTGATAGAACTTCAATTACTATACTCATTACTCTTATTATTATCAATCTAACTCACATCATTAGCCATATTATGCTTATATGATCGATAGAACGACAATTACTATACTTATTACTCTTAATGTTATCAATCTAACTCATATTATCAGCCATATTATGCTTGTATGGTCGATTGAACTACAATTTCTATACTCATTACTCTTATTATTATCAATTTAACTCATATTATTAGCCATATTATGCTTATATGATCGATAGAACGACAATTACTATACTCATTACTCTTATTATTATAAATCTAACTCATATTCTTAACCATATTATGCACATAGGATTGATAGAACTACAATTACTATACTCATTACTCTTATTATTATCAATCTAACTCATATTATTAGCCATATTATGCTTATATGATCGATAGAACGGCAATTACTATACCCATTACTCTTATTATTATCAATCTAACTCATATTCTTAACCATATTATGCACATAGGATTGATAGAACTACAATTACTATACTCATTACTCTTATTATTATCAATCTAACTCATATTATTAGCCATATTATGCTTATATGATCGATAGAACGGCAATTACTATACCCATTACTCTTATTATTATCAATCTAACTCATATTATTAGCCATATTATGCTTATATGATCGATAGAACGACAATTACTATACTCATTACTCTTATTATTATCAATCTAACTCATATTATTAGCTATATTATGCTTATATGATCGATAGAACGACAATTGCTATACTCATTCCTCTTGTTATTATCAATCTAACTCATATTATTAGGCATATTATGCTGATGTGATCGATAGAACGACAATTACTACACTTATTACTCTTATTATTATCAATATAACTCATATTATTAGCCATATTATGCTTATATGATCGCTAGACCGACAAATACTATACTTATTAATCTTAATATTATCAATCTAACTCATATTATTAACCATATTATGCAGATATGATCGATAGAACTACAATTTCTATACTCATTACTCTTATTGTTATCAATCTAACTCATATTGTTAGCCATATTATGCTTATATGATCGATAGAACGACAATTACTATACACATTACTCTTATTATTATCAATCTGACCCATATTATTAGCCATATTATGCTTATATGATCGATAGAACGACAATTACTATACTCATTACTCTTATTATTATCAATCTAACTCATAATATTAGCCATATTATGCTTATATGATCGATAGAACGACAATTACTATACTTATTGCTCTTATTATTATCAATCTAACTCATATTATTAGCCATATTGTGTTTATGTGATGGATAGGACGACAATCACTATACTTAGTACTCTTAATGTTATCAATCTAACTCATATTATCAGCCATATTATGCTTGTATGGTCGATTGAACTACAATTTCTATACTCATTACTCTTATTATTATCAATTTAACTCATATTATTAGCCATATTATGCTTATATGATCGATAGAACGACAATTACTATACTTATTCCTCTTATTATTATCAATCTAACTCATATTATTAGCCATATTATGCTTATGTGATCGATAGAACGACAATTACTATACTTATTATTCTCATTATTATCAATCTAAGTCATATTATTAGCCATATTATGCTTATATGATCGATAGAACTACAATTACTATACTTATTACTCTTATTATTATAAATCTAACTCATATTCTTAACCATATTATGCACATAGGATTGATAGAACTACAATTACTATACTCATTACTCTTATTATTATCAATCTAACTCATATTATTAGCCATATTATGCTTATATGATCGATAGACCGACAAATACTATACTTATTACTCTTAATATTATCAATCTAACTCATATTACTAGCCATATTATGCATATGTGATCGATAGAACGACAATTACTATAAATATTGCTCTTATTATTATCAATCTAACTCATATTATTAGCCATATTATGCTTATGTGATCGATAGAACGACAATCACTATACTTATTACTCTTATTATTATCAATATAACTGATATTAATAGCCATATTATGCTTATATGATCGCTAGACCGACAAATAATATACTTATTAATCTTAATATTATCAATCTAACTCATATTATTAACCATATTATGCAGATATGATCGATAGAACTTCAATTTCTATACTCATTACTCTTATTATTATCAATCTAACTCATATTGTTAGCCATATTATGCTTATATGATCGATAGAACGACAATTACTATACTCATTACTCTTATTATTATCAATCTAACTCATATTATTAGCCATATTATGCACATAGGATTGACAGAACTACAATTACTATACTCATTACTCTTATTATTATCAATCTAACTCATATTATTAGCCACATTATGCTTATATGATCGATAGAACGGCAATTACTATACCCATTACTCTTATTATTATCAATCTAACTCATATTATTAGCCATATTATGCTTATATGATCGATAGAACGACAATTACTATACTCACTACTCTTATTACTATCAATTTAACTCATATTATTAGCCATATTATGCTTATATGATCGATAGAACGACAATTACTATACTTATTACTCTTATTATTATCAATCTAACTCATATTATTAGCCATATTATGCTTATATGATCGATAGAACGACAATTACTATACTCATTACTCTTATTATTAACAATCTAACTCATATTATTAGCCATATTGTGTTTATGTGATCGATAGGACGACAATCACTATACTTATTACTCTTAATATTATCAATCTAACTCATATTATTAGCCATATTATGCTTATATGATCGATAGTACGACAATTACTATACTCATTACTCTTATTATTATCACCCTAACTCATATTATTAGCCATATTATGCTTATATGATCGATAGAACGACAATTACTATACTCATTACTCTTATTATTATCAATCTAACTCATATTATTAGCCATATTATGCTTATATGATCGATAGAACGACAATTACTATACCCATTACTCTTATTATTATCAATCTAACTCATATTACTAGCCATATTATGCATATGTGATCGATAGAATGACAATTACTATACTCATTACTCTTATTATTATCAATCTAACTCATATTATTAGCCATATTATGCTTATATGATCGATAGAACGGCAATTACTATACTTATTCCTCTTATTATTATCAATCTAACTCATATTATTAGCCATATTATGCTTATGTGATCGATAGAACGAAAATTACTATACTTATTACTCTCATTATTATCAATCTAACTCAAATTATTAGCCATATTGTGATTATGCGATCGATAGAACGACAATTACTATACATATTACTCTTATTATTATCAATATAACTCATATTATTAGCCATATTATGCTTATATGATCGATAGACCGACAAATACTATACTTATTACTCTTAATATTATCAATCTAACTCATATTACTAGCCATATTATGCATATGTGATCGATAGAACGACAATTACTATAAATATTGCTCTTATTATTATCAATCTAACTCATATTATTAGCCATATTATGCTTATGTGATCGGTAGAACGACAATCACTATACTTATTACTCTTATTATTATCAATATAACTGATATTAATAGCCATATTATGCTTATATGATCGCTAGACCGACAAATAATATACTTATTAATCTTAATGTTATCAATCTAACTCATATTATTAACCATATTATGCAGATATGATCGATAGAACTACAATTTCTATACTCATTACTCTTATTATTATCAATCTAACTCATATTGTTAGCCATATTATGCTTATATGATCGATAGAACGACAATTACTATACTCATTACTCTTATTATTATCAATCTAACTCATATTATTAGCCATATTGTGCTTATATGATCGATAGAACGACAATTCCTATACTTATTACACCCACTATTATCAATCTAACTCATATTATTAACCATATTATGCAGACATGATCAATAGAACGACAATTACTATACTCATTTCTCTTATTATTATCAATATAACTCATATTATTAGCCATATTATGCTTATATGATCGATAGACCGACAAATACTATACTTATTACTCTTAATATTATCAATCTAACTCATATTACTAGCCATATTATGCATATGTGATCGATAGAACGACAATTACTATAAATATTGCTCTTATTATTATCAATCTAACTCATATTATTAGCCATATTATGCTTATGTGATCGATAGAACTACAATCCCTATACTTATTACTCTTATTATTATCAATATAACTCATATTATTAGCCATATTATGCTTATATGATCGCTAGACCGACAAATACTATACTTATTAATCTTAATATTATCAATCTAACTCATATTATTAACCATATTATGCAGATATGATCGATAGAACTACAATTTCTATACTCATTACTCGTATTATTATCAATCTAACTCATATTGTTAGCCATATTATGCTTATATGATCGATAGAACGACAATTACTATACTCATTACTCTTATTATTATCAATCTAACTCATAATATTAGCCATATTATGCTTATATGATCGATAGAACGACAATTACTATACTTATTCCTCTTATTATTATCAATCTAACTCATATTATTAGCCATATTATGCTTATGTGATCGATTGAACTACAATTTCTATACTCATTACTCTTATTATTATCAATTTAACTCATATTATTAGCCGTATTATGCTTATATGATCGATAGAACGACAATTACTATACTTATTCCTCTTATTATTATCAATCTAACTCATATTATTAGGCATATTATGCTTATATGATCGATAGAACTACAATTACTATACTTATTACTCTTATTATTATCAATTTAACTCATATTATTAGCCATATTATGCTTATATGATCGCTAGACCGACAAATACTATACTTATTAATCTTAATATTATCAATCTAACTCATATTATTAACCATATTATGCAGATATGATCGATAGAACTACAATTTCTATACTCATTACTCTTATTATTATCAATCTAACTCATATTGTTAGCCATATTATGCTTATATGATCGATAGAACGACAATTACTATACTCATTACCCTTATTATTATCAATCTAATTCATATTATTAGCCATATTATGCTTATATGATCGATAGAACGACAATTACTATACTCGTTACTCTTATTATTATCAATCTAACTCATATTATTAGCCATATTATGCTTGTATGGTCGATTGAACTACAATTTCTATACTCATTACTCTTATTATTATCAATTTAACTCATATTATTAGCCATATTATGCTTATATGATCGCTAGACCGACAAATACTATACTTATTAATCTTAATATTATCAATCTAACTCATATTATTAACCATATTATGCAGATATGATCGATAGAACTACAATTTCTATACTCATTACTCTTATTATTATCAATCTAACTCATATTGTTAGCCATATTATGCTTATATGATCGATAGAACGACAATTACTATACTCATTACCCTTATTATTATCAATCTAATTCATATTATTAGCCATATTATGCTTATATGATCGATAGAACTACAATTACTATACTTATTACTCTTATTATTATCAATTTAACTCATATTATTAGCCATATTATGCTTATATGATCGGTAGACCGACAAATACTATACTTATTAATCTTAATATTATCAATCTAACTCATATTATTAACCATATTATGCAGATATGATCGATAGAACTACAATTTCTATACTCATTACTCTTATTATTATCAATCTAACTCATATTGTTAGCCATATTATGCTTATATGATCGATAGAACGACAATTACTATACTCATTACCCTTATTATTATCAATCTAATTCATATTATTAGCCATATTATGCTTATATGATCGATAGAACGACAATTACTATACTCGTTACTCTTATTATTATCAATCTAACTCATATTATTAGCCATATTATGCTTGTATGGTCGATTGAACTACAATTTCTATACTCATTACTCTTATTATTATCAATTTAACTCATATTATTAGCCATATTATGCTTATATGATCGATAGAACGACAATTACTATACTTATTCCTCTTATTATTATCAATCTAACTCATATTATTAACCATATTATGCAGACATGATCAATAGAACGACAATAACTATACTCATTACTCTTATTATTATCAGTCTAACTCATATTATTAGCCATATTATGCTTATATGATCGATAGAACGACAATTACTATACTCATTACTCTTATTATTATCAATCTGACTCATATTATTAGCCATATTATGCTTATATGATCGATAGAACGACAATTACTATACTCATTACTCTTATTATTATCAATCTAACTCATAATATTAGCCATATTATGCTTATATGATCGATAGAACGACAATTACTATACTTATTCCTCTTATTATCTTCAATCTAACTCATATTATTAGCCATATTATGCTTATATGATCGATAGAACTACAATTACTATACTTATTACTCTTATTATTATCAATTTAACTCATATTATTAGCCATATTATGCTTATATGATCGATAGAACGACAATTACTATACTTATTACTCTTATTATTATCAATCTAACTCATATTATTAGCCATATTGTGTTTATGTGATGGATAGGACGACAATCACTATACATATTACTCTTAATGTTATCAATCTAACTCATATTATTAGCCATATTATGCTTATATGATCGATAGACCGACAAATACTATACTTATTACTCTTAATATTATCAATCTAACTCATATTACTAGCCATATTATGCATATGTGATCGATAGAACGACAATTACTATAAATATTGCTCTTATTATTATCAATCTAACTCATATTATTAGCCATATTATGCTTATGTGATCGATAGAACGACAATCACTATACTTATTACTCTTATTATTATCAATATAACTGATATTAATAGCCATATTATGCTTATATGATCGCTAGACCGACAAATAATATACTTATTAATCTTAATATTATCAATCTAACTCATATTATTAACCATATTATGCAGATATGATCGATAGAACTTCAATTTCTATACTCATTACTCTTATTATTATCAATCTAACTCATATTGTTAGCCATATTATGCTTATATGATCGATAGAACGACAATTACTATACTCATTACTCTTATTATTATCAATCTAACTCATATTATTAGCCATATTATGCACATAGGATTGACAGAACTACAATTACTATACTCATTACTCTTATTATTATCAATCTAACTCATATTATTAGCCACATTATGCTTATATGATCGATAGAACGGCAATTACTATACCCATTACTCTTATTATTATCAATCTAACTCATATTATTAGCCATATTATGCTTATATGATCGATAGAACGACAATTACTATACTCACTACTCTTATTACTATCAATTTAACTCATATTATTAGCCATATTATGCTTATATGATCGATAGAACGACAATTACTATACTTATTACTCTTATTATTATCAATCTAACTCATATTATTAGCCATATTATGCTTATATGATCGATAGAACGACAATTACTATACTCATTACTCTTATTATTAACAATCTAACTCATATTATTAGCCATATTGTGTTTATGTGATCGATAGGACGACAATCACTATACTTATTACTCTTAATATTATCAATCTAACTCATATTATTAGCCATATTATGCTTATATGATCGATAGTACGACAATTACTATACTCATTACTCTTATTATTATCACCCTAACTCATATTATTAGCCATATTATGCTTATATGATCGATAGAACGACAATTACTATACTCATTACTCTTATTATTATCAATCTAACTCATATTATTAGCCATATTATGCTTATATGATCGATAGAACGACAATTACTATACCCATTACTCTTATTATTATCAATCTAACTCATATTACTAGCCATATTATGCATATGTGATCGATAGAATGACAATTACTATACTCATTACTCTTATCATTATCAATCTAACTCATATTATTAGCCATATTATGCTTATATGATCGATAGAACGGCAATTACTATACTTATTCCTCTTATTATTATCAATCTAACTCATATTATTAGCCATATTATGCTTATGTGATCGATAGAACGAAAATTACTATACTTATTACTCTCATTATTATCAATCTAACTCAAATTATTAGCCATATTGTGATTATGCGATCGATAGAACGACAATTACTATACATATTACTCTTATTATTATCAATATAACTCATATTATTAGCCATATTATGCTTATATGATCGATAGACCGACAAATACTATACTTATTACTCTTAATATTATCAATCTAACTCATATTACTAGCCATATTATGCATATGTGATCGATAGAACGACAATTACTATAAATATTGCTCTTATTATTATCAATCTAACTCATATTATTAGCCATATTATGCTTATGTGATCGGTAGAACGACAATCACTATACTTATTACTCTTATTATTATCAATATAACTGATATTAATAGCCATATTATGCTTATATGATCGCTAGACCGACAAATAATATACTTATTAATCTTAATGTTATCAATCTAACTCATATTATTAACCATATTATGCAGATATGATCGATAGAACTACAATTTCTATACTCATTACTCTTATTATTATCAATCTAACTCATATTGTTAGCCATATTATGCTTATATGATCGATAGAACGACAATTACTATACTCATTACTCTTATTATTATCAATCTAACTCATATTATTAGCCATATTGTGCTTATATGATCGATAGAACGACAATTCCTATACTTATTACACCCACTATTATCAATCTAACTCATATTATTAACCATATTATGCAGACATGATCAATAGAACGACAATTACTATACTCATTTCTCTTATTATTATCAATATAACTCATATTATTAGCCATATTATGCTTATATGATCGATAGACCGACAAATACTATACTTATTACTCTTAATATTATCAATCTAACTCATATTACTAGCCATATTATGCATATGTGATCGATAGAACGACAATTACTATAAATATTGCTCTTATTATTATCAATCTAACTCATATTATTAGCCATATTATGCTTATGTGATCGATAGAACTACAATCCCTATACTTATTACTCTTATTATTATCAATATAACTCATATTATTAGCCATATTATGCTTATATGATCGCTAGACCGACAAATACTATACTTATTAATCTTAATATTATCAATCTAACTCATATTATTAACCATATTATGCAGATATGATCGATAGAACTACAATTTCTATACTCATTACTCGTATTATTATCAATCTAACTCATATTGTTAGCCATATTATGCTTATATGATCGATAGAACGACAATTACTATACTCATTACTCTTATTATTATCAATCTAACTCATAATATTAGCCATATTATGCTTATATGATCGATAGAACGACAATTACTATACTTATTCCTCTTATTATTATCAATCTAACTCATATTATTAGCCATATTATGCTTATGTGATCGATTGAACTACAATTTCTATACTCATTACTCTTATTATTATCAATTTAACTCATATTATTAGCCGTATTATGCTTATATGATCGATAGAACGACAATTACTATACTTATTCCTCTTATTATTATCAATCTAACTCATATTATTAGGCATATTATGCTTATATGATCGATAGAACTACAATTACTATACTTATTACTCTTATTATTATCAATTTAACTCATATTATTAGCCATATTATGCTTATATGATCGCTAGACCGACAAATACTATACTTATTAATCTTAATATTATCAATCTAACTCATATTATTAACCATATTATGCAGATATGATCGATAGAACTACAATTTCTATACTCATTACTCTTATTATTATCAATCTAACTCATATTGTTAGCCATATTATGCTTATATGATCGATAGAACGACAATTACTATACTCATTACCCTTATTATTATCAATCTAATTCATATTATTAGCCATATTATGCTTATATGATCGATAGAACGACAATTACTATACTCGTTACTCTTATTATTATCAATCTAACTCATATTATTAGCCATATTATGCTTGTATGGTCGATTGAACTACAATTTCTATACTCATTACTCTTATTATTATCAATTTAACTCATATTATTAGCCATATTATGCTTATATGATCGCTAGACCGACAAATACTATACTTATTAATCTTAATATTATCAATCTAACTCATATTATTAACCATATTATGCAGATATGATCGATAGAACTACAATTTCTATACTCATTACTCTTATTATTATCAATCTAACTCATATTGTTAGCCATATTATGCTTATATGATCGATAGAACGACAATTACTATACTCATTACCCTTATTATTATCAATCTA